>NC_090725.1:256106992-256129492 GCF_036898095.1 Palaemon carinicauda | reverse complement strand
TTTTTATTTTTCAAAGCGCGAGGATTTTTCGACTTATAAATAAGCCCCGGCTTTAGCAAAAATCCAGCAGCATTGCCACACATCACGAGGGTAACGCGATCCTTGAATGCTTTAAAGCCAGAGGCTTTGGCTTCCTCTTTGAACAGGAAAGTTCGCGACGGCATTCTCTTCCAAAAAAAAGCCGGTCTCATCCATATTAAAGACTTGTTCCGGCTTGTATCCACCTTCGGCGATAATATTCTTGAATGTCTGGTTCGCATAAGTTTCAGCAGCGGCAGTGTCAGCCGAAGCAGCCTCGCCATGCAGGGAAACGCTTTTCAGAGCGAAGCGTTTCTGAAACTTCGCGAACCATCCTTTGCTGGCGGAAAAACGTTTCTGAGGCTGGGAATCAGTGGATGTCCCTGGTTGAGGATCATCTGCATCATCATCATCTTCAGCATGGTTGCCGTCGTCGTCTTGAGGTTCCTTTGCAGCAAAATTCTGATACAAGCTCAAAGCCTTTGTTCGGATGGTGTTCGTATCCAAGGCTATGTTCTTCTTCCGGCAGTCGGCAATCCACACAGCTAAAGCACCTTCCATGCGTACGATCGTTTTATTACGCGTTGTAACGACTCGCTTCGCTGATCTGCTAAAGGTGATTGCAGCCGTCTTTCTAATGTTCGCCTCGTCCTTCTTGATATAGCGAACAGTAGATTTGTTGTTCCCAAAATGGCGCGCAGCGGACGCGTAACTTCTACCATCTTTTAACATATCGAGAAGCGTAACCTTCTCAGCTATCGTCATCATCCTTCGGTGGCGTTTAGGCTCACTACCAGCCTTAGTAGAAGCAGAACGCTTGGGAGCCATTGTACAGTAGGATTTGACAAAAAGTTCAACTTAAAAAGGTCGCACACAGCACAGATTCACAAACTTAAGAACGTCTACTCAGCGATACGCGGGAACAGAGAGTGGACGACCCGGGCCCGCGAGAACCTAGATGCTGGAAGCTGGAGATGATGGCAAAACACCAATCACAGGCTAGATAACAAAACTTGAGTTCTGATTCGTCATCTATCAGCGCTTGAACCAATCACAACCCGTCTTACAGTATATGATGCGTAGGTTACCAACTCATACAAGATAACCGCGCATACCGTACGTACGTATTAATAATAATAATAATAAATAATGATAATAATACAGTACAGTACTGTAATAATAATAATAATAATGATAATAATAATAACAATCATAATTTTATTAACAACAACAACAATAATAATAACAATATTTAATAGCTTTACGTATGCTACAGTATTTTATTCTTTTGTAGGATGTGTGTGTGTGTGTGTCTCTCTCTCTCTCTCTCTCTCTCTCTCTCTCTCGTACGCTTATTCGAAATGTGATTTTTGCAACAAAGAATATTATTGGATGCAGTACTGTACTACGTACGTATACATACAAAAGATTCATGGAAAAGAAGCACATCCATTACATTTGTAGTACTGTACGTACAGTAGTAGCCATCAGCAGCCTTACACCATTCTAATATTGTATGACTGCATCTGATTTGCGTTTCATGTTCGATTTAATTTTACTACGTACTGTATACAGTACTGAATTATTGTATGATAATAATACAGTAATAATAATAATAATAATGATAATAATAATAACAATAATAATTTTATTAACAACAACAACAATAATAATAATAATAACAATAATAATAATAGCTTTACGTATGCTACAGTATTTTATTCTTTTGTAGGATGTGTGTGTCTCTCTCTCTCTCTAACTCTCTCTCTCTCTCTCTCTCTCTCTCTCTCTCTCTCTCTCTCTCTCTCTCTCTCTCTCTCGTACGCTTATTCGAAATGTGATTTTTGCAACAAAGAATATTATTGGATGCAGTACTACGTACGTATACTGCACATACAAAAGAATCATGGAAAAGATGCACATCCATTACATTTGTAGTATAGTAGCCATCAGCAGCCTTACACCATTCTAATATGGTATGACTGCATCTGATTTGCGTTTCATGTTCGATTTAATTTTACTACGTACTGTATACAGTACTGTATTATCGTATGATCACATTCTCTTTTTGTGTTTTATTTCTTTCTGTGCTGAATTATATATCATATGTAATGCAATGAACAATCAGTACGAGCAGATATTACTAATTACAGTATTAATGGAATTACAGGTAACAAAATATCGTATTTGGTTGTCTTCAGATTTCGCGGTATTTTCGAATTTTCCGGAAAATCCGCGATATGTATATATATATGGGTTATGGAAAAAACCCACGAAGTGGTGAATCCGCGATGGTCGAACCGCGAAGTAGCGAGGGTTCACTGTATATATATATATATATATATATATATATATATATATATATATATATATATATATATATACATACATATATATATACATACATATATATATATATATATATATATATATATATATTTGTATATATATATATTTGTATATATATATATATATTTATGTATATATATATATATATATATATATATATATATATATATATATATATATACATACATATATATATATATATATATATATATATATATATATATATATATATATATATCCATTCAGGAAGAGCAGAAGTAGTTGGAAGAGAAGAGGTAGTAATGATGAGGACACCAAGAGCAGAAAATGCATTAACGGAGTGGAGAGCTGCAAAAAGTAGATTGCTGCTTTCAAATTTTGAATGAAAACATTGTAATATGAGTGTTATAGATTGCTATGCACCAACAGATGATTCCCCTGAAGAAGGGAAAGATGAATACTATGAAGAACTACAGAGAGAGAAAGATTTGAAAATTGTTATTGAGATCCCAGATGGAGATTTGGAAATTGTGATTTTTTACCTTAATGGTAAAGTTGGAAGTAATAAGCAAAGTATAAGAAAATGTGATTGGTGCTGATGGTCTTAGCGATTTTGCAAATGGAAATGGAGCACATTTTATAAGTCTTTGTTCAACAAACAATTTTGTTATTGGGGGTACTCTTTTTCCAGCCTAAGGATATCCACAATATTCAATGACTTCACCTTGTGGCAGTTACAAAAATCAAATAGATTACATAGCCATTATTAAAGAGAGGAGGACGGCTCTGAGAAATGTAAGAAGCTATAGAGATGCAGATATTGGTAGTGATAACCCGCTCCTCATTACCACACAGAAATTAAAACTGAAAATACCCAACAGAAATGTAAATAGAATACCTAGGTTTGATACAACTACACATCTAGAAGATGAGCACAGAGAAATAAATGCAGTTGAGTGTAGGAATCGATTAGCAGCTTTAGAGACTTTAAGAGACGAAGAGCAGACCATTAATGAAGAATGGTGTGATATTAAGAACATATATCAGTCAGTTGGTAGTGAAATTTTTGGACATGCAGTTACAAGGGGAAAGCCATGGATATCAAATGATAATTGGGATGCTATAAAAAGGAGACAAAGACAGAAACTAATTGTTGAAAGTTTTCGAGGAAGTAATGAAAATTACAAGGTTAAGCATGATAAGTATTCCAGTATTGATAGTGAAGTCAAAAGAAAAACCCGGAATGACTGGAGAGAATATTTAGACAGGAAAGCAAATAATGCTGACAATTCTATGAATTCAGGGAGTGGCTAAGATGTAAGAATTGCTCATAGAATTATTAATGAAATCTCTACAAGGGCAAAGAAGTATATAGGAATCAAAACTAGATGGATCTGTTATAACAACAGAATATGAAGAAAGGTAACGATGGATGAAACACACTAGTGAGGTCATGAATAGGAGATTTAAAGGGAATGATTTGATTTATATACTTGAAGCTGAGGAAGACCTTGATGGGCCGATGAATGAATTCAGTGTGTTTGAAGTTGAAGCTATCATTAAAAAACTCGAGCTGGATACGATAGAATAATTGCCCAGATGATATTGGTCGAAAATGAAGTGACTTCCATAATACTCATAAGATTATTTTGCAGAATGAGACGTGAATAGCCAAAACTTGATAAATGGGATCTAGGAGTGTTGGTGAAAATGACAAAAAAAGCAATGATTAGAGCAGCATCACTTACATCATTTGTCATGAAAACATATGGTATGCTTATTCTTAAGAGACTAGATGGAAATATTGATGAAAAGCTGTGAGACAAACAAGCAGGATTAAGAAAAGGTAGTTGTACTGACCAAATATTCATTTTGAAACTTGCTGTACAGCAATGTGTGGAATATAGAAATCCACTTTTGGTGGCATTTGTGCACTTTGGAAAAGCCTTTGATAATGTGTACCAGCCAATTTGGGGGATCCCTGCATTATTATGCAGTTCCTCCTAAATTTGTAAATTTTATTAATTCTGTTCATGAGCATAGCAAATGCAAAGTTAATGTTAGTATTATTATTATCATTATTACTCGCCAAGCTATAACCCTAGTTGGAAAAGCAAGATGCTATAAGCCCAAAGGTTCCAACAGGGAAAAATAGCCCAGTAAGGAAAGGAAATAAGGAAATAAATAAATGCTGAGAACAAATTAATAATAAATCATTCTACAAACAGTAACAACGTCAAAAATTATATGTCATATATAAACTATAAAAAGACTTGTCAGCCTGTTCAACATAAAAATATTTGCTGCAACTTTGAAATTTTGAAGTTCTTCTGATTCAACTACCCGATTGGGAAGATCATTCCACAACTTGGTCACAGCTGGAATAAAACTTCTAGAATACTGTGTAGTATTGAGCCTCATGATGGAAAAGTCCTATCAAATGAATTTCCAGTGAACAGTGAAATACTCCAAGGGAATGTATTGTCACCTATGTTGTTTATCTTCCCCATAGATTTTTAATGCATAGATCAGTTGGGAATGGTAAAAAACACGAACTGAATTTGTAATAGGAAATTAGCTGACTAGTATGCTAATGACGCTGTCCTTATTAGCAGAACCCACAGGATTTGCAATGCTTGCCTACCAGAATGAATGGAATATCAAAAAGGCTGGGCTTAAGATGAATAGAAGAGAGACAGGAGATGATGTGAGTGGAATATGGAATGGAAGATGATATATCATTGGAAGGAGAAAGGATTAATAAGGTAGAATTATTTAAATATTTAGGAACTATAATCTCTAATGCAGCGTCTTTATAATTGGAGTTTAATGAAAGATCGAAAAAAAAAACATATAAGACAATGGCTAGTTTAAGTAAAATTTGGACATCAAATTGCCTGAAATTACATTTGGAAATAAGGATACATATCAGATTAGTGAGATCAGTGTTAGTGTATGTACATGAGTCTTGGTATGCCAATGGAACAATATCCAATAGATTTTGTAGATTTGAAAACAAAGTCCCGAGAAGAATATTGAGAGTTAAACGGCAGGGCAGAATTAGAAATGAACTATAAATTAGATTACTCGAGTGCCATATGTGGATGAGATCATGGTGAGGGTAGATGAGATGGTTTAGGCATGATCTTCTCACTTCCCAAGAGATATTGGTTCAACAAACTTTTAACTGGATTCCACGAAGCACTAGAAGAGTTGAAAGCCCCTGGCCTACATGGCTGAGGACTGTGATTCGTGAAATAGGAGTTGATGAATGAAGAAATGTTGATTTAAAAGCTCAATATAGAGACGACTGGCCAAATCCAATAAAGGCCCTTTGCGATAATAGGCGTAGGAGGAGACAATGAAACCCCTGGTTCGCACTGGGTGACCCCGTAGTCGGCGGATATATTAGGGTAAATCTAACTAACTATTTATTTGCGATAAAAATAAATGTCATTTACGACAAAAAAGGCAGTTTTCCTATTGGGAAAAGTTTTTATTAGGAAATTTTGTCCCATCCAGAACTAAAATAATACCATAAGATTATATATTTTTAGCCATTAGTATATATAATTTGTGATATCCTTAATATAAAACTTTACTTTGAAATTAGCTTTGCTTCTATGATAATTTAGTATAGTCTATCCTAAAATATAATTTCTTTAAATAGTTAACGTATGTTTTCTATTATTTTAATAACGCTAACTAATGTAAATATCACGACACCCATTGTGCGCATTCTATGAAATGAGTGGTTATTAAACAAAAATATTTTTACAAACCCTTTAGTCCAGCCAATCAGAAAAATCTTTACAAAGCTGCTATTTTAAACTAATTAAAAGAAGCCATATAAATACTGGGTTTGGTAGATGCAAGACCCACAGGTCTTGAGTAGGGTCTCTTAAAGAAGTAAGATATTGGTAATTTAAATAAACTACAATGAACCCAAGATATTTGGGGGGAAGTTGGTTTTTCTTAAATTCTCTTTGAGATATTTTTGCTTTAGATGACAGAGAAGTTTTTAAAATAAGTTAGTTTCAAAGGTATTTTGTATACTTGTTTTCAACAACAGCTTCAATCTAATACTAATATCGATTTTTTTTTTCTTTTTTCAATATGTTGACTATTCTTATCAAGTTTGGACAAAGGGAAAGAAAGTTGGAAGGAAACTGTTAAAGTCTAGAAAATTATCTATCTCAGGGGTAAAAAAATATATTAGTTCCAGCCAAATTCGGATATTTATCATTCTTTTTTATTTTATCATATTGTAAGGACATCGCTCCCTCCGTCGTCCAGCATTCTCATCGAATTCTCCATTTCATTTAAATTTTCTTTTCGCCACACTGTGGTTCACTGTATATATTTATTCCGCTCCCTTAGAGCTACAATTTTATGTATTTACCATTTCGCTACCTATTTCTATTGACTCGTATTTCAATTATTTGTACGTGTGAAAAAACACATATTGTGGCGGTTGGTTCAAGTCAGATTGGCGCCTGCGCGCATGCTACTCTTCCGTCCGCACCTTGTATTATATTCTCGCACATGTTTGAATAATAAACCGTCAGTTGTTGTTAGTGATAGCTCGTCTCACAGTATATTTTTAGATGATTCGTACAAAAAAAAAAAAAATAAATAAATGAAAAAAAATTCTTGAATCTTCCGTAAATTAAGGGTTATGGAAATATTTGGTGGTACTGGTGATTATTGTTCCTGATTGTTATCCCAAGGATGTGTTTGCACCACCATGTTAGTCTTATACCCGATGGTATTTTGTTTTTTGTTAATGCAGTTGTGGGTAAAAGTGGCTTATCTTCCTTTGTTTTTAGTTATGAATGAATGGGTGTGGTGAAAATTCTGAAACCTGATCGGTTACTTTGTTTCAAGATTATCCAATTAACTGCGATTCTGAGATTCATACGTCCTAAAAAAAGTATTTATCAGTTGGCTGGCATGGATTGCGCTGTTCGAAGTGCAGTATTTGGCACTTCTCATATTTGGAGGTTATTGGACGGCTTCGTGGACGTTACAATGGCACTCCAAAACTAGTGAATACCTAGCTTTCCACGTGAACATTCGGTGCTATTAAATAGTGTTGAATGTTCCAAGGTAAGTGCCGTTGCGGTATCAATATGCCGAAATACTAGCCCACGGGGCTAACGGGTACCAAAACATAGCCCACTTGCCAGAATATAGGAGCAATGAGATGTTTAATCGCAAACGAAGTAAGCATATGGGAGAGCAAAAACCAATAAATTAATACAGTATCTCAATTAAGTAATGAGGTATTTTCAAGATGATGCAGACTGCAATGAACGACTTGACTAAATAGAAAATGGGATGGAATATTACATTTTCTGTGTCCGCAAATCTGGCAAATAAAAGCTCCAGGGTTTTGATCGTCTTTCGTTACTATTACTCTATTTTGTTTACGGTAACTGTCTTTTTTTATTACGATGACTGGTGTGTTTAGGTTAGACAGCTTCTCTTATACCCGTTTTCTGTATTCTCCCACTGTAGAACCCGATTACTGTAGTTATTAAGGGGGCCCTGTATCTCCTAAATCCGATTATTTGCCGTAGAATGAGAGGTAAAATTCGTTACAAAATGCCATTCAAGCTAGCAAAAATATATTTCTATATCGGATATCCAAGTTTGGCTCAAACTTATTTTACAAAAAAAAAAAAAAAACTATATAAGGGCTTTATGTATTGGAACCGGATCTCTTTTAACTGTAGGCTAAAATTGATATAAAGTTATGGTTTCTGCATAACAGATCTGTATTGAAAAGAATGATTACTTGATTGGTTAAGACATATATAAGACTAGTTTATTATGCCCTCGATCAGAAATTCAGGAACATTGGTTCAGGTAAACAATAATTTAGCTATTACTCATGTGCTTATATTTACACTGCGACTAGTTTAATGTTCATAGAAAATATATTTTAAAATTACACACTGTTAATAACTCTTATAGTTTAACTGCCGTAAGTATGAATTACAATGTAAAACAATAAAAATAAAAAAGCAATCACTCGCTATAACAATTCAGGTTATTTACTGCCGTGAAAACAAATGTGATTAGAACAATCATGCCAAATCTAATGTGCCTGTTAATCCTAGAATAACTTAAACCTTAATGTCAACGGAGCTAAAGTATGTGCTTTGCTTGTATAATTCCACATATAGCATACATATACAGTATTAACGAATAAGTATCCCAGGAAGTATAGATTACTGCTGAAGAATATTTTTCAATGTGAAAATTTATAAATAGTTATTGAAAAGCTGCTTATATTGGTTGACTTACCATTCTTTTATTAGTTTTGTCTCTTTTTTTTATTATTACTATTAAATTTTACATTTGCAATATTTATAGCAAGACTGAAAATAATATTTGAGTGATGTTAGTTATAATGGTATAGGCATACAAATAAGAAGTAGCATTAGATTAAAATGGGATGTTGTCTATTTACAAAGGTATGCCGTACATTAAAATGTTATACATGGATGAATTTAAATGAGCCTATAATGTGTATGTGATTATACTACGTTAACCATAGTTTGAAGTAGGATAGTTAATTTTATTGCACGTAAGTGGAGATTACTCTGGTAGCAAGGGAAGATAGAATATCTGGCCTATACCTAAATATCGATATTCTAAGTGTATACATTTTGAAGTAATATATATTCAATATAGATAAGTTATATACTCATGTTAAAGGTTGAAGTTAGGGAACTTCTTACTGATTATTTATATATAGATTCTTAGATTTCGTTCTTATGGAATTATCTAGTGTCACGTTACGGATTTTTATTAAGAAGTTTTAAGGCAGTATCCAATATAGCTATTGTTGCTCATGTAAATGTGAAAGTAAAAATAAAATATTCCCGAAATAACGACTCACGGGGTTTGTGAGGGCGCTCAATATGTACTGCTTGCCAGAACATTGGAGCAATCGTGGCTGAGCTACTTTATATCTCTGGACCGCGGGAGCAATGATGCATTTTATTTTGCTGGCCATGTCGGAGCAAAAGCCATTAGGAAAAAAATAGCTATTGTTGCTCATGTAAAATAAAGAAAAATATTTCCGAAATATTGACCTACGGGGCTTGCGACCTGCGCGCAGTTCAACATGTACCGTTTGCCAAAGCATGAGAGCAGTGATGCAATAATAATGTTGTGAGCACAGCTAACCACGGCAGAGCAAAAACCATTAGAACTGTAGTCGAGATCGAGGTATAATAACGTTTGGTATTGTCAACTCATATTATCACCCACGCTGGAATTGCCAATATACATTGCTGGTGTACTACCAACGACTTTCTAATGAGTATGGACTAATATTATACTCATTTATATCCATTTACGCTATTTAATTCCTTTACGCTGTTCAGTCATACCTTTCACTTTATGCCGATATATTTCTTATTCCTTGGTAACTCTTGCTTAATTTACATATTAAAAATCTATAAGCAAATGATGATAGTATTTTTATCAGCAATAATTCATAAAACTTACCAAAATGTTTTGATAAGCATATATAAAAAAAAATCAGTTTAGCGTGTTTTAAAATACATTAGGCACCCATACATATGGTTCTCTTCGTTATAGAAAAACGCATCGTTTTCTTTGTTCAATTAAACAGACCGAGTGTTGAGTTTCTGGAGCAACTATCGACAACATAGTTACTTTACTTTTAAGGGCTGCTTTTCTGGTCTTATACTCCAAAGAAACCCTACTCTCCTCGGGACTATTTGTAATTTATTTTATCGTATACATTCCAAGGCATTCCAAAAGCTCTAGAACCTGTCTACGGGGGACACATATCTCGGTTCTAATATTTTGAAACCATCTGTAACTATTCTCGTGTCAACAAGATTTGTTAGCTGCACGATATGTCTATATATTTATATATATCTATTAGACCTTAAATTTGGTTTAAACAAATGTCTCTTGAAAGCCTTTTACAGTTCAAATAATATACAGGGTTATTAAGTAAATATTTCTTTGCCAACATACAAGAATAACAATAGAAATGCAGACTAAGGTGGAGCTCTCTGATTGGTTGAAGTAAGTTTTCGAGCAAAGTCCCACAGTCCACCTTTGGGGGAATTTGTCCACAAATCGGGATTTTTTGTCGTTCAGAGCATAAAACTTGGGTACCTGATCGATATCCAATCTACCTCGGAATTTTTCGGTAAATAATGTAGACCTTTTCAATCTTCTATGTTCCTCACGATATAAGAATAATTTTCTCTATAGGTAGGTATTCAACAGTTGAAATTTTATTTGGTTTTAATTTGTAAAAAAACGACAATGAAAAAAAAAATTAGTCTGTTGTGATATCTAATTATTGTGAATGGTTTTATTTTTCTTAAACTTCGTTTGCTATTACAATATAATTATAATTTTGTAAATATATCTTTCAGAACACATTGGCATTAAAACACAAGTAAACTGAATAATATGTTAGAGAAAACTAAATCTTAATGTTTGTGCTACCATAAAGAGGTTTATCGAAACTCGAAAGTAAATACATAGGATATGAAAGTTAAAGAAGATGCAACAGTATGTAAAATTATTATTTATGATTAGATCATGTTAAACAATAGGAGAAATAACTTCTGATTTAGGGAAATTCTAGGGATTGTCTAGGGTATTTTTTCGCCACGGAGGCACGGACGTATTCAGTTTAGTCTTACAGTCGGTGAAAGAAGGACGAGGATTTTGTAACTAGTGCTTTAGTAAACAATTTTGGTGAGAACATATTTTTCAGGTCTGTTTTTCTAACGATTTTGCGAGTTTTTATTCTTTTCAATGCTAGAAGTTTGAATAGGCAGCGATATTCTTACAAGAGACTTAAATTTGCGAAGAAAATTTTTATTGATGTTTTACAAAATTGTTTTTCAGCGCGTGTTAATTTCCAAATACGTGAGGTTTCTCCGTAGTCATTTTGTGATTTTGAGCTCCAAATTAAGTGCATTACCGGATAGTTAATCGTAGTTATTGCTAAGGGAATGTGACATTAGCCTATCATTACCTAGTCCTTAGCCTTGATTCTTTACTTTTTGACGTCAATAATGAAATTAGAAGGCCGTATTTACTTTTTGACGTCAATAATGAAATTAGAAGGCCGTATTTACTTTTTGACGCCAATAATGAAATTAGAAGGCCGTATTTATGTATGATTTAATCGATATTTTATTGAAAAATTGTGGTATGGGTTATAGTTACATATGATTTGATCGGGGAGGCAAGCTTAAAATTCTTTTTTTTTTCACAATTTTAAGGCTGAAAACTGTTGGTGACGGTGAAATACCGTAAAAGGCTGTTTTGCATTTCAAAGGCGTAAGAAGAATCCGTGAATTTGATGTGATAGGCGTAGAAGAATTATTTTGACCTGGAGTATACATGGCAACAAAATAATTCATTAGTTAACATGCCAATAGTCATTGAATTCTTCAACATACACAGCATATATATATATATATATATATATATATATATATATATAATATATATATATGTATATAATATATATATATATATATATATATATATGTATATAATATATATATATATATATATATATATATATATATATGTATATAATATATATATATATATATATATATATGTATATAATATATATATATATATATATATAAATATATATATACTGTATATATATATATATATATATATATATATATATATATATATATATTGTGTGTATATACGTATATAGATGTATATGAATATATGTGTATAATATATATATATATATATATATATATATATATATATATATATATATATATTGTGTGTATATACGTATATAGATGTATATGAATGTGTATAATATATATATATAATATATATATATATATATATATATATATATATATATATATATATTTATTTATATATATGTGTGTGTGTGTATATATATATGTATATGTACAGTTATATATATATATATATATATATATATATATATATATATATATATTATACACATATTCATATACATCTATTCGAGTACTGATTCTCTCTCTCTCTCTCTCTCTCTCTCTCTCTCTCTCTCTCTCTCTCTCTCTCTCTCTCGCAAATGCACTTACACAGAAGTGGTTGGTAGATTAAGAGGCTTAGTTTTTATATAACTGCTCTATACCCCTACTTAAGTAGTTTAAGTTTAAAGTGGTATAAAGTTTAAAGTGAAACAGGAAATGGCCGTGATAAATGCGCAAGTAAGAGTACGGCTGTTCTATTTATTTTTTTGTGAAAAGTTTCTTGGGAAAACCTCTTATGAATTGTCTATTTTGTATTAAACTACAATATTATTTTATATTCCACTATCAGACTGGCTCTTACCTGAAGTGGGTTGGGTGGTCCCTGTTTGTTAATGGACCAGCCAGGCAAAAGAGGTTTTCTGCATATTTGCATTACGTTTCTCGTTGTCAGTGAAATTTAAGAAAATCATATTTCAATCTGAAAATTTAAGCCTTACTTAGTGAGAGAAAACAAAAACACCAGCATCCTTCGTTTGAAATTAAGGTAAAAAGTTGAATTCGTTTTGAGCGAATCAATTTTGTTACCAAGTGATGATTAGCTTGATGTGGAAATTACCGGGGGCAATATCCTTTTAATTGTAGCAAAACTGGTTATTAGTAATCCTCATGGATTGCGTAAATCGTTAATACTGTCTCCAATGTATACTTTGTGAACTCAGCAACTTGAATCACAGGCGTGACTAAAACTCGTCTTTAACATTTAGATTTTTGTCACTTTTGCGGTTGTGGTAAGATGGGACACCTTTTATCAGTCTTGCTCCTCTGTTTATTATGTTTTGTAATTTTTTTAAGTTGTACTTGATCGGCAGCCAGTGTAAATATCTAAATTCATAGTCCAGTTGAGTATTTTCCTTCCATTACTTACTTTATTGGCTGTTTTTTCCCGTCCTAAACAGCAGGGGAACCCAACTCTCTACAGGACCTCCACAGTCATTTTACCTTGTTGGTTCAGAGTATTCAACATTTCATATCACATATTGCCCATTTACTGTTAAATCATCACTGTTAAAGGACTCTCAGAATAGGAAAGTCTTCAGTTTCCTCTTGAAAGCCTTAATATCTCCAATTATTCGGATGTCTTGTGGGAGCTTATTGTACAGTCTCGGGGCCGCACATGTTAAGGCTGAGTCTAGAGACTACAGTAGACATATATCTAATTTTCAATAGTTTGAAACCATATGTAACTATTCTCGTGTCAACACGATTTATAGGCTGCACAATATGTAGCCATTCTGTTAAGTATTTTAGACGACCGGTTATTGTACATATTCTAAGTTCAATTCTCGCTTTAATCGGCAGCCCGTGTAAACCATTTAGTAGGGTGTGATCCTTTCTCTAGGTTGGACACCTTTTATCAGTTTTGCTCCTCTGTTTATTATGTTTTGTAATGTCTTAAAGTGTTACTTTTGGTAAATTGTAATAGATGGAGTTGGTTTATCACAAGTTTCTTTACAGAATATTCATCCAGTTACCTTTTTATAAAAGCATTGTTTCAGAGATGATAACCAGCAGTTTTTACTACATTGTTTATTTAGGCATTAAGAGACAAGTTACAGTAAAGAAATACGCCCAGATCAGTAACTATACAAGATTTCGGGACAGAGAAGTTATTTGTGTTTATTTGAATATCACGTAAATTTTTTTACGCTGTTACGCGAGTATTTGCCATTCCTTGTTAAGTTCTCGGTATTTGTCATATGTTAATCGCAAAATGTCGCCAAATATATATAATTTCCTGTATTTTCGTTCAAGTGAGTTTTTCGTGGCTACAGCATCAAGTCTTGAGCCCCTGCCCGGTTTGTATATGCCGAACAATCTGAACGAACGGACGAAGTGAGTTGAATTGTCGCGGGTCCTGGTCGTAACAAGATTAGAGTTGATTTCAGGGTTTTTGGTTTTTGCCCTGTCATATCTGAAGTACGCAAACTGTCGTCAAATATATCAAGAAAATATAATTTGTCGTAGCCTCGTTCAAGTGAGTTCAGTTGTCGTAACGCTGTTTACTAATTCAGATCATGAGAGGCGCAAGACCAGAGTTGATTTCGGTGGATATAAAACTTAGCGAAACCACTGGAGTGGATGGAATTTTTAATTTAGTTTTTTTTTATCGCTTTTGAAAATCGTGGGAAATCGTATATAGGGAAGAGATGACGTAGAAATTCGTAAACAAAATTATAAGGCGTCTTGAACCTTCATTACAGCTTTATCCAATTATCCAAACTCTTTTTGAAAATAGAGTCAATCCTAAATTCCAATTCCAATAACTCGACTCTCCTTCGGTTAAGAATCCTGGGGGAAGTGTTTAAAGACATTTTGTTGGTTTTGTAAAACATGCAATATTGTAGGGTATGAATAATGGAGTAAAGGTGCACCGTATAAACTATGAATTTGCAATCCATTTGTGTAATAATACTTTAAAAATGTCATTTAGTATATTTTTCTGTATAGCCATATATTATAAGATTAAACAATACCTTTGCCCAACTGACATAATAGTGGATTTATTTATAATGGTCATAAGTTGTCTAGTTTATTAATAATTTATGCAACCCCTAAGTGACCCCTACCCCTACAGTACTTACTTTTATTTTTAGGGGTTTATTTCTCGCCCTCCATCAGACACCAAGAGTCTGTTCAGGCGTAAAAATTCATACCTTCTATTATGTCTTTATATTTCCTTTAAAATTTATTACAAATTGTCGTGATTAACTTTATGGAATAACAAGAATTTGAAAGAAAAGTATAGCACTAGTATATTAGATTTTACAAAATTCTTCAACCCAGCGAAACAAAAGCAATGACCTCTTCGTTGCTTCTCTATTAAATGCATAGTATGCTATTTACCTACGATGTAAAAAAAAAAAAAAAAAGTCATATAATTTACTACGAGTTTTGTCGAGTATCGATTCATTGCCCACCTGTAAAATCACGCGATCTTTGCTAATTCATACATTTTAATTTTTGCTTCAATACTTCCACGAAAATTTATTAAACACTAAGAAAGCACTTACTCAAGTGTTGTTTCCTTGTTCTTTATCACGCTGAAAAGCCCCGGTGCACATTCTTAAGTATTTAGAGTATCATATTATGTAATCTCCATTGATAGTCATATCAACGGTACCAGAGGATTTCATGAATTAAAGAAAAACTTCTTCTTTTGAAATCCTTAATATCGTCAGTCCTTTGGGTGTGTAGATTGAGCTTGCTATACAATCTTAATGACCTATATTTTAAAGTTAAAAAACTGGTAAATATCCTAATGTTAACATGATTTGTTACGGGCACGATGTCCAGCAATTGTCTTAAATATGTTGGACATCCAGTTCTGATAATTAGATGAGTCGTGCAATATCTTAAGATTCATTCCAGCTTTAATATGCAGTCAGTGTAGTTCAATCATTACAGGGGTAATACTTTTTCGGGGTGGGACACACATTATTAATCTAGCTTTTTTATTCATTATGTTTTGTAACTTCTTGAGTTTCACTTTAGGTAGATTATAATAGACAGTTACTGTAGTCGATCCTGGTAAGGATTCAGTTAATCACAATTTTTTTTAACAACTCCCATCCAGATATTTCTTTACGAAATCAATAATTCTATGGTGATATCCACTGAAAGACGTCCAGTGGAACACATAAGTAACGCACTCTACTAAATATCGGGACTAAACTGTCATTAGGTTTTTTTTTTTTTATAATGTACTTGGATGTCAGCAAGTTACCTCATTTTTTGTTTTCGTCCTACTATCATAAACTGGAGTTTAATTTTAATGTAGTTTTAGTTAGTCATCGATTCGTTAACACTAGCAATCATGTTATTTGAATTCTCAGCTGTATATTCAGTAACATTTATGGAGAAGTAAAATTGTGCTTAATTCACATAAAGCTTGCCTTTCACTATATGTCTGTCATTTTTTGATAGACTGATAGTATGGATACAATATTGGATTAGGATTGGGCCTATTTCACATATCTACTTAATGGGTCATATGATGAGTAAAAAACTCCAATTCGTAGATTTAGATTTTATTGACAAAATAACATACAAATCGTACATTGGTACATAAGAAAAATATGCAAATATTTTGTCCAACTTACAACAGATATTCAAAAGTTAACCATTACATGATACAATATTTAATTCATGACAAAAAATTACTAGAATATTGATAATGATTATATGTTTCATTTAGAAACATGACATCTTAAATCATATAAAAAATTATGCACTAGAAAACCATGCTCAAAATCTTACATACGTAATTTGATCTAACAACTCCTGGAAATGCCTAAGACAAAATGTCTATTCAAAATCATAAATTAAATAAAATATACGGGGATTGCATTACAACTAATTTATTGTTAGTATAATATGATTAAAATCCTAAGACAATGATATAATCCTGTTCATGAATATGATAGCTTCTGTCAAACCGAAAATAGTTACAGATGTTTTCAGAGTTATTAGAGCCAAGATGTTAAACTTGTGCAAGTTTTATTGCTTTCAAATATGCAACCCCAAGAGTGTATAACAAGCTCCCACTAGATATCAGAAAGACTGAAGAATTTAAAGCTTTCAATAAGACACTGAAGACACTTGTGTGCTTCGATAATGTGCATTTGACCATTAACGCGGAATACGTTTTGTTATGAATACTTAGGAATGTATACCATCAAGGCCAATATACAACACAATGATCTTGTAGGTAATTTAATAAGTATGGTTTTCTTGTAAAATAGGACCAGGAAAACAGCCCTTAAATTAAAATAAGTAACCAACTTAGCAATGTTTTATACTGAAAAACTTCATCCGCAATACTAATGTTTTTTTTTTTTTATTATTATTGTTTTTAGGGGTTTATTTCTCGCCCTCCACCAAACACTAAAGGTCTGTTCAGGCGGGCCTTGGTGTGTGAAAAAAAATAATTTCTTTCCAGTTAATATTTTGCTCTGTATCGTTATCAGTTATTTCGCTAGCATTTGTATTCAGGCTTAATAGTTTTCAGGTCACTATTATAACACTTTCTAAAAAGATAAGTCTTCAGGTTTTTCTTGAAAGCTGCCACATTATTGCTATTCTTGACATCGAGTGGAAGGTCGTTAAAGAGTCTCGGTGCAGCATAACTGAACGTTCTTCCTCCTATTGCATGATTCACACTAATTTCGAATAGTCTGTGGGTCGTCAGCATGTCTAACTCTTACAGCGGCGCTGGTAGCTTCAGGGTAGGGGACCAAGCAATCACGAAGATATTTAGGGTTATCACTTGTAAGTGCTTTGTGAGTCAATAAGCAAATTTTAAATTCAATTCTAGCCTTAACAGGTAACCAATGTAGATCGATCAATGCCGGAGTTATTCTCTCCCTTAGTTTAATGCCTTTTATCAGTCTAGCCGCCCGGTTTTGCACATTTTGAAGCTTTCTTAGTAGTGTATTGGGCAATTTGTAGTACAGAGAATTGCAATAATCAAGCTTTGATATTACACGACTCATCACTAAAATTTTTGTACTGCCCTCTGTTAAATATTTTCTAATAAATGCTATGTTTCTCAGGTGATAGTTACACACTTTCACTGTGTTCACAATTTGGTCCCTCATTGACAAATTACAGTCTATCAGTACACCCAAATTTTTCACAACAGGCACAATCCCAACATCAGCATCACCAATTTTTATACTTTGAATTAACTGGTAATTCTTCAAAGCCACCTTTGTGCCAAAGAACATACATTCTGTTTTATCATCGTTTAATTTGAGCTTTTTCCTCTGCATCCATGTTTTTATTTCCGTCATTATCTCATCAATTTTCTTCTCTGTATCTTGTGTTGTTGAAATTGAGAGGTAAAACTGAGTATCATCTGCATATAGTTTAAAACCCACTTTTTGTTTTTTCAAGATGTGTGATAGCTCGATAGTATATATGTTAAACAAGATAGGGCCCAGAACACTACCCTGTGGTACACCCTTCATAAGAATTCTCTCATTGGATCGGTTTCCAGAAACTTCTACAATAGTCTTCCTGTTCACTAAGTAACTTCGCAAAAATTTCAGTGCTTCCTCAGTCACTCCAATAGACTTTAAGTCGTCAAGTAAGTACTCGTGCACAAAAGTGTCAAAAGCAGCACTAAGATCTAACATAATCAAAATTCCACACTTTCCCCCATCAAGAAGACCTATCATATCATTCATTATTGAGCACAAAGTAGTTTCTGTAGAATGATTAGCTCTGTAGGCCGATTGATTTTCCGGGAATACCTCTAACTCGTCAATATGCGCCCAAAATTGCTCACTTATGACTTTTTCAATAAGCTTTGACATGTAGGATAAATTTGAAATGGGCCTATATGAAATTAGCTCGTTTACATCACCTTTCCCTTTGTAAATTGGTTTGATCAACGCAGTTTTTTCACAGCTAGGAAAACAGGATTGTGATATACTTAGGTTAATTATGTTCAGGTAAATATTATATACAACTTGCTTGTTTGGAGCTTCACTTATTGAACTGTTTGGGAAAGGGTCGTTTCCACAATATGTATTCTTCATCTCTCTCATAACCTTTAACAAGTCGCACATATTTATTTCCTTAAATTTTATTAACTTCTTTCCCTCTTTCACTGGCATAGCAGACTGTCCTTCCAAGTGATTTTGGGGGAAACCTGGATCGTAAATCATTGAATAGTAAATCATTCATAACTGTCAATAGCTGTACTAAGAAAAAGTAAAACCATGATGGCTCATTTTGCCCTTGTCCATCATTTCCAGTACCTTAATTAGCAGGACAATGAACTAGAGACTGACCATATATACATATGATTAGTACCCATGCCCACTCTCCACTCAAGCTTGGACCAGGGAAGAAAGCTCACAGGGATGGTGAAGTTGTAGACACTAAAGAAACTACAGAGTTTAAGAGGGACTCGAACCCTAGTCTGGCAGACGCCAGACAAGGAAATTTCCAATAGTCTCTAGAATATAATTATCTGTATGCTGACTGGTTATCCATCAATGTTTCAAATGTTCACAAGTGACTGACTACTAGTTCAAGAATAACATGTACACGCAGCAACAAAATCGGTGTCGCCTGGCCAGACCTGACTTAGAGAGATCATGCTCCTCTTGCCCTGAAAGGTGGCCGACGTTTAAACAACCGAAACATCGTTAGGATGGTTCAAATGTGAGGAGGAGGGAAATTACCCATATCACTCAAAGAAATGCGATGAAGAGAGAGAACTTGTTTTATTCTTTTAAGAAATGTAATCTAATATTTCGAAACTAATTCATCAAAAGATTTTATCATAACTTTTTATTTGAATTTTCCTATCCCATTTCTATATAAAAATTTTCTTGAATAATATTGGAACTGACTATTCATATTAATATTCATAACACGGAAATATCCCTCGTTTGCTTTTCCTTAAGCAATTCCCATCTCTCTCTCTCTCTCTCTCTCTCTCTCTCTCTCTCTCTCTCTCTCTCTCTCTCTCTCTCTCTCTCACATAATTACACACTGTGGCATACGTATTATATGTAGGGGCTCATAATGTATCGTTTCAAATAGCACCTATTGGGTCACTAATCATAAATAAGTGGCCTTTGTTCAAAATTTCGAAGGTAATGAGGTTTAAAGGTTTAGCTGTTGATTTCAGTGTTTTCCTTTGATTTCGATCATGAGCCACGTAGCTCGGTGTGGTTGGGGCCAACTTTTGTCACAGGCTACTTGGCTCCGGCCCTTTTAGAGAAAATAGTATTATTTGCTATATCAATTATATTAGTTTAAGGTTGGAGATTTAAAATGCATCATCAGTTAACGTAATCTATATTGTTTCAGAAGTAATTAGTGATAATAAAATATGTGAAATAACATGCAATGAAAGTTCATTGGTGCATTATTATAGTGATGATGTGGTATATAGGATGTAGGGTCTAAAATATTAAACTATGTACACATTGTTTGCTCAAATGATCTGGTTCGGCGCCAATAACCTTAGATGTCAGGATGACAAAAAACTCCTAATCAATTAATCAAATTATCTAGGCAAGTCGCTCACTTCCAAGCGAATCCCCTTCCCTGGTGACAATTGCTCAATGCTCAAAGGTCCGAGTCTAGCTGGTTTCATCCTTCCCAAGGCAAAAGGAAATATTTCCTTAGCATTGAGTATTCGTATTATTACGATTTTATTTGTTGTTTCATGTCCTGATGTCCAACACCGTAAAAGTGCTCCCCCGGTAAGCTCTTCAAGAAATCCATTACTCTCGATATTTGTTCAATCAGTCTTTCGCATATTTACATCGTTATCTACAGTTTTGATATAATTTTAAACACCTGGAAAGCAAATTGTATGAAATATTGTCATCTTAGTATTTTGTTTTTCATTTACTAAAAAACTTCCACCAGAAGGATCTTATCATAACTGTGAGACCTTTAAACCTCGAACATGTGGGGATGGGGTGGAAGGACATTAGTAGATGGGGGTTAAAGATGATGGTGGAGAGGTGGCAATTGGGTGATCTTAATGTATGGCTTGATGAGGTTTGCTTATTAACATTTGTGAAGTGATGATGATGATGGTAATACCCCTATTGATAATATTTAATATCAATGATTCCAACTCGCAATGAACACGGGCATTTATCGTTCTAACATTGTTTTTAGGTGGTCATTGAACATCTTTGGAACATGGGATCTTCACCCGAAAGGAATACAATTCCAACATCAACTTGCAAAGTAGTTAGCGGTCTTGTGTGATCCTTGGGAACATGCAAATAATATAAAATATTGGATACAGGTAATATATATATATATATATATATATATATATATATATATATATATAATATATATAATATATATATATATATATATATATATATATATATATATATATATATATATATATATATATATATATATATATATATATATATACAGAGAGAGAGAGAGAGAGAGAGAGAGAGAGAGAGAGAGAGAGAGAGAGAGAGAGAGAGAGAGAGAGAGAGAGAGAGAGAGTGTTTTACAGGGATTTTGGATGTCTCAAAGACTTTTAGTCCATTCGCAGATACTCCATTTGCTCTTTGGGAGAACGATTTAGTTTAAATATTTGGAGAGTCCTTATGATCTTATCTAACTTATTCTAGAACTCGAGAGAGAGAGAGAGAGAGAGAGAGAGAGAGAGAGAGAGAGGAGAGAGAGAGAGAGAGAGAGAGAGAGAGAGAGAGCAGCTGCTAGAATAGTGCAAACATGGGATATATCATTCCCAAGTATATTAATTGGAATAGTCAGTTCCCACAATATTTAAGGATGTTCCATATAAAAATGTAATAAGGAATTTAAATATATCGGTTTGATTATATTTTTCGATAACTATTTTCGAAAACGACTGTATTTCTTAAAAGAATAAGAGATAAGACCTCTCTCTCTCATATATATATATATATATATATATATATATATATATATATATGTTTATATATGAATATATATTTATATTTATATACATATGTATATACATATCATATATATATATTATATATATGTATTATATATATATATATATATATATATATATATATATATATATATATACACACAAGTTTATTACAAGTCTACCGTTCTTATTCCTGTCGAATAGGTAGTAGGTTGGCTAGGGGCACCAGCCACCCGTTGAGATACTACCGCTAGAGAGTTATTGGGTCCTTTGGCCTGACAGTACTACATTGCGCCCTTCTCTCTGGTTACGGTTCACTTTTCATTTGCCTACACTTACACCGAATAGTCTGGTCTATTCCTTACAAATTCTCCTCTGTCCTCATCCACCTGACAACACTGACATTACCAAACAATTCTTCTTCATCCAAGGGGTTAACTACTGCACCGTAATTGTTCAGTGGCTACTTTCCTCTTGGTAAAGGTAGAAGAGGTTTTTTAGCTATGGTAAGTAGCTCTTCTAAGGAGAAGGACACTCCAAAATCAAACCATTGTTCTCTAGTCTTGGGTAGTGCCATAGCCTGGGTACCATGGTCTTCCACTGTCTTGGGTTAAATTTCCCTTGCTTGAGTGTACACTCGGGCACACTATT
>NC_090725.1:256091992-256101992 GCF_036898095.1 Palaemon carinicauda | reverse complement strand
TCTTGACAGAACCCGCTATCTCCTTCCTTTTCTTCGCCGGGATGGAGAAACGGTGTGACAAAAGGTCCCAGTGGATTCCCAGCCACTGGAACTTTTGAGATGGAGAAAGTCGAGACTTTTTTCTGTTGATCTTGAAACCTAGGTACTCTAGGAACTGGATCACTTGACTGGAAGCTTGCAAGCATTCTGTCTCGGATGCTGCCCACACCAACCAGTCGTCCAGGTAGGCTACTACCTGAATTCCCTTTAGGCGTAATTGTTTGAGAGCTACGCTCGCAAGCTTCGTAAAAATCCTTGGGGCTATATTTAGCCCGAATGGCATGGCTCTGAAGGCGCATAGTCTTCGTTGTAGCCTGAACCCTAGGTAGGGGGGAGAGTCGACGGTTGATTGGAATGTGCCAATAGGCGTCTGACAAGTCTATAGAGACGGAATATGCCCTCTTGGGCAGTAAGGTCCTTATGTGTTGCAGTGTTAGCATCTTGAATTTGCAATACACTATGAACTTGTTGAGTGGCGACAAGTCCAGAATGACTCTGAGCTTTTCCGAGTCTTTCTTGGGAACACAAAACAGCCTCCCTTGGAATTTGATGGACTTCACCTTTCGGATCACATTTTTCTCCAACAGTTCTTGAACGTACTCCTCCAGAACGGGGGTGGAGTGTTGGAAAACCCGAA
Organism: Palaemon carinicauda; assembly: GCF_036898095.1. Taxonomy (NCBI): domain Eukaryota; kingdom Metazoa; phylum Arthropoda; class Malacostraca; order Decapoda; family Palaemonidae; genus Palaemon; species Palaemon carinicauda. Next base: position 256,101,316 of record NC_090725.1, on the reverse strand, counting down.
GGCCCGGGGGTGGAGTGCTGTACCAGCTCCAGCCCAGTCCATTCTTGAGTAGGCTGTGGGCCCAGGGATCGAAGGTCCACCGATCCCGAAATTTCAGAAGTCTCCCTCCTACCGGTATCATCCCACTTGGACTGCCGTCCCGAGGTCTTGCCTCCCTGACCACGACCACCCCTGAATCCCCTTCCCCTTGAGGGGCTCCCAGACGAGCCTCTGGCTGCCCCTCTAGGCTTTGCTCGAAAGGAAGTAGACTGCCCTTCGAACGATGGGGTGAATGCCGTGGACTGTGTCGACACGGCCTGGGGTACCCACTGAAAAGTGGTCGGGGTTTGTGCCACGATCTGGGGCACTGGAGGCAATGGCAATTGCAGTTGCTGTTGCTGTCTAAAAGGCTTGGCTGGCCGAGACGGTAGCCTAGTCCTCATAGTCTTCCTCTTTGGTTGAGGACCCTCATCCGGGGAAGACTTTCTTTTGATAGCCAGGCCCCACTTCTGGAGAAGGTTTCTATTCTCCAAGGTGGCCTTATCAACTACTTCTTTGACCAAATCGGTAGGGAAAAGGTCTTTGCCCCAAATTTGGAGGAGATTAGTTTCCTTGGCTCGTGCCTCACCGTAGCCGAGGTGAACACGAACTCCCTACAAGCTCTCCTCGCCTTGACGAAGCCATAAAGGTCCTTCGTCACTGTGGCCAGATGAGTCTTGGCCACCACCATGAACATTTCATGGACCTTGGGGTTACTTGCCATCATCTCAAGAGTAGTCTGAAGAGACATTAAGGCAGCCAGTCTTTCTTTTGTCTCGAACTCTCTCTGCAAGAGAAAGTCAGACAGCTTAGGGAGGTCCTCGCCGAACTGACGTCCGGCGATATCAGCCTCCAACTTCCCAACTGAGAACGTAAGATGGACGTCCTTCCAGTCTTTGTGGTCCATAGGTAGGGCCAGCGACAAGGGTTTACACTCCTCCAGGGAGGGGCAAGGCTTGTCAGCCTCAACTGCTCTTAGTACAGCCGCAAACCCTTTCTGTAAAAAGGGGAAGGCTCTAGCAGGAGAGGACACAAAGGAAGGGAGCTTCTTGCTCAATGCAGCTACCTTTGAGTTAGAGAAGCCCCTCTCTTTCAACGAGGATGAAAGCAGAGCTTGAGCCTTAGTATGGTCCATCACTATGACCTCCTTCGGCTCTGTCTCCTCCTTTGAAGCTGGTTCATTCCTCAGCCGGACACATGATTTAACATCTGAGCACAAGGGAAGGTCTTTCACATTGAACGTTTTCTGGGGCCCATGTGATTCTGCAAGGCTCTGCATCCGCAGTTCCATTGCAGCCGCCTTCTCCTGATTCTCCTTCTGCATCTGTTGGATCATTCCAACAATGGAGGAGAGGGCCTGTCCCAGCTCTACTGGGAGACCGGCCGATGTTGAGGGAATAGGCTCCGGGATCTGAACCGGAGTAGCCGACACCTCGTCGACCTCTTCCTCTACAACGTCTGGGGCTTGAACTTCACCCTGGGCTTCTGCCAGGAGGTCTTCCTCCAGATGCCCTCATCTTCTCACTTGGAAGATAAGGTCCAGAGGTGTTCTTCTGGAAGCCCCTTACCCAGGTACGAAGCTTCTCCCTTGCTATATCCCTTGATTCCGCCATCCTAGGGGAATCAAAGGCCTCCGTAATTATATTAATGCACACAGTACATACCTGAGGGTCCCAATACCGGAGATCACCCTTGGAGACAGCGCATGCTGCGTGTCTCCTACCAAACTCATGTCCGCAGAGGCTCTTGCTTCTTGCTGCGGACGTTGCAGAAGACACTTCCGCACTTCGGAGGGTCCTTCTGTAAAGAGAAGAAATTTCCATGAGTATCAAGTGAACTATGTATCACTGGATATGCATAGTATAGCATAACAATACAGAAAGGAAAGACACACACTTGTGTTTCCCTCACAACCCATTGTTGCAGCCTTCCAGATAATAAAATCAAATGGTTAATCTCTTCTAGAGTAACCAATGCAAAGTTTCCAGAGGAAACAGGTGGAGCTCACACCTAAGCAATGATTTTAAAATCCTGGATAATAGACAGGAAAGAACTCACTTTCCTATCTGTAGGGCAACAGCAAAGGACTTGTGCAAGACAACACAAAAGTGTTAGAACACACAGTGCTGTACCAAAACCCATACTATAGTTTTCTTCTTACAGTATATGTTATACTGAAGAATACTGGTACAGTATAGGAGGTTACGTGCCGGCCGGCAAGTCCATAACTAGTTTTAAAGTATACTACTTAACAGCTATAAGGCGGCAGAACGCTGGTTCAAATGCACATGCCGGCCGGCAACAGCCAATGCCGGCCGGCAATGACTGCCGGCCGGCAACTACACAAGGTAGTACCCAGCTGCCGGCCACACTCTTGGTGACCGGCAGACAAGGGCTGACATTAGCCGGCCGGCAAAGGTACAGGACCGATGCCAGCCGGCAGCAAAAGAACCAGAGGACTACAACCGCCCGGCTGCCGGCCTATGAGGCCGGCAGCCGGGTCGGGTACAGCACTAGAAGAAAAACAGAATGGATGCCGGGATAAGAGTGTACACTACCTCCAAGCCCGGCAATCTGAAAGAGTGCAAATAAGGAAGGGGAGAATCTAATTCAGGCTTCCTGACCAATGCCGTCTGACTCTGCAGGCCGGCATGGATGAGGGACCAAGGGAGGACCGGGCAGCACTCAAAGCAGAAGACCCTTGCCGGCCGGCAGCTCTGCCGGCCGGCAAGGGACTGAGTCAATTCCACATCCTAACCTATTCTAGGTCCAGATGTAGAATGACGTACAGTACTGTAATGGCTAGGCCATTACGGAGATAGAGGGGGAAGGGACAAAAGAGGGTCCTACCAACCTTGCTTTAGTGACGGATCACCCGCAGCCAAGAAACTCATCTTAGCCTAAGGGAGATCCAAGGGGGGAGGCCAGCAATACTTGCCAGCTCCCAGAGCACCAAAGCAAGGAAGGTGTTGCTACTCCCAGGGAAAGAAACTTATCCTCCCCCGAGAACAGCAACAAGGACTAGTCTGGTAGATCACAAAAGAAGGAATCATATCCACAGAAACCTTCGGTAGTGACCTGAGGAGGCTAAGCCACCTTTGTCTGTGTCAGGCCAGCGAGGGAGACTCTACCCCAAGCCAGACAAACACAGACTCAGACTAAAAAACTCTGTTGTTCTGTCCCTCTTTGAACCAGATTTACTGGAACAGGAAGGTACAGTAACACCCCAGTATAGTTTTATCGAAAATTAATTCAGATAAACCACTTAGGGATAAGCCCAAGGCTTAAACAGAGGGAAAGGGATTGCATACCTTCTCCGAAGAAAAGAAAGCAACCGGGGAGTATGAGAGAGTATACTAAGGCTCCATAAGCAACTTAGCCTAGGCACCAAGAGAATCGATTACCTAAATCACCGAAACTCACTCGTATACTATCTTGGAAATATTCCACACAATCTTAAATGTATAAAACATAGCCTAAAGCTTCAATAAAATTTTAATACACTCGGAAAAACCAAAATCATGCATGAAGTACTAGGACCAAACGACTAGGCTACATGGCCTAGCGTAGGCCAGAATGGCGAATACTTTGCCAAAATAATACTAAGCACGAAAGGAAATCCTATGTAATGTTAAATAGCTAAAATTTATTAAAGCAAAACAACCGGGAATGTCGCTCTGACTAACTAAACTTATACCTAGCGAGCGACAGCGTCCATGACGCCTCCGGTAGGCTACGGCTCTTGTAACAAAGATTAATCCTATTAATCACTCAAAAATTTACCAAGAGCCTACATTTATACATAAAAGACATGGTACTCAACTTATCAGAGGCCGACGAAGTAGGAGAAGCCATGAAAAGCAGAATAAAACCAAGATTTGCGAGAAACACAGGAAAAAACACCGAGTTGTTAAGCTACGCAAAAAGGAATACAGATGGCGCCAGGATTGGCGCCAGGCACGCTTACGAAACGGGAGATAGGGAGCCTTGGGAGCGGCTCCCCCTTTTTCTTTCCCGAATTCGTTTCTTGCCAATTGCCCCCTGCGAGACGAAATCTCTGTTCAGGGTGCAGATTGCCATGTGGCGTGTCAAGAATACGTCCTCTGATATGTCGCGATATCCCTTTCACGAGGGATATTCGCTCCAGGAGTTAGAATTCTGGTACCTTAAGGTAAATTCTCTGGGAATATCGCCGTAGTTGTAATATACCCTAGGAAGCTACCCTATAGGAACTTCCATTAGGACGACATGGCTTGAGCCCAAAAATGAATTTTTATTGGATATTCACTCCAAAAGATAGAATTCGATATTAAATGCCATTGTGGTTGATATTTACATTAATTAAAATCAAGAGTGTTAGTCATATATATATATATATATATATATATATATATATACATAAATAAATATATATATACATATATATATAAATATAAATATGTATACATATATATATATATATAAATATAAATATGTATACATATATATATATATATATATATATATAAATATAAATATGTATTATATATATAAATATAAATATATATATTATATATATAAATATAAATATATATATGTATTTTTTTTTCTTTTTTTTTGACTTGCCAGTTACAACCCTATATGCTGGCTGTTTAGTTCACCACTTACCTGGGTGAAGCGGGGTCATTTCATTCATAAAAAATACCTAAAGTATATGCTTTATTTAATTGTAGCACCTCTTTAGCCCACATTTTGAGGTTCCTTACCTCTAGCATCAGGGTTTTTTTTTTTTACCTCTTATTTTGAGGTGCCTTACTTCTAGCATTTGAGGTTCTTTGACCTCTATATTGAGGTGCCTTATCTCTAGCATTAGGGTATTTTTACCTCTATTTTAGGCGCTTTAACTTTAGCTTTATGACCTTTATATTTTTAGGGGTCTTATCTCTAGCATTATGGGCTTTTTGACCTCTATTTTGAGGTGCCTTATCTCTAGTATTAGAAGCTCTTTGACCTCTATTCGTAGGTGCCGCACTAGGGTCTTTTTTACCTCTATTTTAAGGTGTCTTATCTCTAGAATTAGGGGCATTTTGACATAATATTTTGAGGGGCCTTATCTCTAGCTTTAGGGGCTCTTTACCTCTACTTTGAGGGGCCTTATCTGTAGCATTAGGGGCTTTTTAACCTCTGATTTTGAGGTGCCTTATCTCTAGCATTAGGGGATTTTTACCTCTATATTGAGGTGCCTTATCTCTAGCATTAGGAGCTTTTTTATCTCTATTTTTAGCTGCCTTATTTTTAGATTTAGGGGCTTTATGACCTCTATTTTAGGTGCCTTACCTCTAGCATAGAGGGGCTTTTTTACCTCGGATTTTGAGGTGCCTTATCTCTAACATTAGTGGATTTTTTACCTCTTATGTTGAGGTGCCTTATCTCTAGCATTAGGAGCTTTTTGACCTCTATTTTTAGGTCCCTTAACTAGATTTAGGGGCTTTATGACCTCTATTTTTAGGTGCCCTACCTCTAGCATAGAGGGGCTTTTTTACCTCTGATTTTGAGGTGCCTTATGTCTAGCATTAAGGGATTTTTTACTTCTATTTTGAAGTCCCTTATCTATAGCATTAGAATTTTTTACCTTTATTTTTAGGTGCCCTAACTTTAGCTTGAGAGGCTTTGTCATCTATTTTAGGTGACTTCGCTCTAGCATTAGGGGCTTTTTAACCTCTGATTTTGAGGTGCCTTATCTCTAGCATTAAGGGCTTTTTGACCTCTGTTTTGAGGTCCCTTAACTAGATTTAGGGGCTTTATGACCTCTATTTTTAGGTGCCCTACCTCTAGCATAGAGGGGCTTTTTTACCTCTGATTTTGAGGTGCCTTATGTCTAGCATTAAGGGATTTTTTACGTCTATTTTGAAGTCCCTTATCTATAGCATTAGAATTTTTTACCTTTATTTTTAGGTGCCCTAACTTTAGCTTGAGAGGCTTTGTCATCTATTTTAGGTGACTTCGCTCTAGCATTAGGGGCTTTTTAACCTCTGATTTTGAGGTGCCTTATCTCTAGCATTAAGGGCTTTTTGACCTCTGTTTTGAGGTGCCTTATCTCTAGCGGTACGGTCTTTACGACCTCTATTTTAAGGTGCCTTATCTCTAGCGGTACGGTCTTTATGACCTCTATTTTAAGGTGCCTTATCTCTAGCATTGGGGCTTTTTGACCTCTGATTTTGAGGTGCCAGGTGCCTTATCTCTAGCATTATGGGTTTTTTTTACCTATATTTTGAGGTGCCTTATCTCTAGCATTAGGATCTTTTTTACCTCTGTTTTTAGGTCCCTTAACTTTAGCTTTATGGGCGCATTTACAGCATTTGGGGCTTTTTACATCGATTTTGAGGTGCATTACTTCTAGCATTAGAGGCTCTTTGACCTCTATTTTTAGATGCCTTATTTATAGTACTAGGGGCTTTTTTACCTTTATTTTTAGGTGCCCTATTTATAGCATTAGGGTTTTTTTTTACCTAGATTTCGAGGTGCATTACTTCTAGCATTAGAGGGTCTTTGACCTCGCTTTTTAGGTGCCTTATTTTTAGCATTAGGGGCATTTTTACTATGATTTTGAAGTGCATTACTTCTAGCATTAGAGGCGCTTTGACTTCTCTTTTTAGGTGCCTTATTTATAGCATTAGGGGCTTTTTGACCTCTTCTTTTAGGAGCCTTATATATTACATTAGGGGCTTTTTTACCGCAATTTTTAGGAGCCCTATATATAGCATTAGTGGGATTGTGCCCTCGATTTTGAGGAGCATTACTTTTAGTATTAGAGGCTTTTTGGCCTCTATTTTTAGGTGCTTTATTTATAGCATTAGGAGCTTTTTCACCTCTATTTTTAGGAGCCTTATACATAGCATTAGGGCCTTTTTTACCTCGAATTTGAGGTGCGTTACTTCTAGCATTAGAGGCTCTTTGACTTCTCTTTTTAGGTGCCTTATTTATAGCATTTTGGGCTTTTTGACCTCTTCTTTTAGGAGCCTTATATATTGCATTAGGGGCTTTTTTACCTCGATTTTGAGGTGCATATTTAGGTGCTTCATTTATAGCATTAGGGGCTTTTTTTTACCTTGATTTTGAGTTTCATTACTTCTAGCATTAGAGGCTCTTTGACCTCGATTTTTATGTGCTTTATTTGTAGTATTTGGGGCTTTTTTACCTCGATTTTGAGGAGCATTACTTTTAGAATTAGAGGCTCTTTGACCCCTCTTTTTTTTAGGTGCCTTATTTATAGCATTTGGGGCTTAATGACCTCGATTTTGAGGTTCATTACTTCTAGCATTAGGGGCTCTTTGACTTCTCTTTTAAGGTGCATTATTTATAGCATTAGGGTTTTTTTTTTACCTCGATTTTGAGGTGCATTACTTGTAACATTAGAGGCTCTTTGACCTCTATTTTTGGGTGCATTATTTATAGTATTAGGAGCTTTTTCACCTCTATTTCTAGGAGCCTTATACATAGCATTAGGGCCTTTTTGACCTCGAATTTGAGGTGCATTACTTCTAGCATTAGAGGCTCTTTGACATCTATTTTTAGGTGCCTTATTTATAGCATTAAGGCTTTTATACCTTGATTTTGAGTTTCATTACTTCTAGCATTAGAGGGTCTTTGACCTCATTTTTTATGGTGCCTTATTTTTAGCATTAGGGGCTTTTTTACCTTGATTTTGAGGTGCATTTCTTCTAGCATTAGATGCTCTTTGACCTCTATTTTTAGGTGCCTTATTTATAGCATTACGGGTTTTTTACCTCGATTTTTAGGATTCCTATATATATAATTAGTGACTGTGACTTGGATTTTGAGGTGCATTACTTGTAGCATTATAGGCTCTTTGACATCTATTTTCAGGAGCCTTATATATAGCATTAGGGGCTTTTTGACCTCGATTTTTAGGTGCATTACTTCTAGCATTAGAGGCTCTTTGACCTATCTTTTTAGGTGCCGTATTTATAGCATTAGGGGCTTATTGACCTCGATTTTGAGGAGCATTACGTGTAGCATTAGAGGCTCTTTGACCTCTCTTTTTAGGTAGCTTGCTTATAGCATTAGGGGATTTTGTACCTTGATTTTGAGGTTCATTACTTGTAGCATTAGAGGCTCTTTGACCTTATTTTTAGGTGCCTTATTTAAAACATTAGGGGCTTTTTGACCTCGATTTTGAGGTGCATTACTTCTAGTATTAGAGGCTCTTTGACCTTTATTTTTAGGTGCCTTATTTATAACATTAGGGGCTTTTTTACCTCGATTTTGAGGTGCATTACTTCTAGCATTAGAGGCTCTTTGACCTTTATTTTTAGGTGCCTTATTTATAGCATTAGGGACTTTTGACCTCTATTTTTAGGAGCCTTATATAAAGCATTGGGAGTTTTTTTACTTCGATTTTGAGGTGCTTTACATCTAGCATCAGAGGCTCTTTGGCCTCTATTTTTAGGTGCCTTATTTATAGCATTAGGGACTTTTTATCTCTAAATTTATCTGCCTTATTTCTAGCATTAAGAGTTTTTTTTACCTCTATTTTGAGGTGCCTTATTTCTAGCATTAAGGGGTTTTTACCTCTATTTAGAGGTGCCTTATTCCTCACATTATGGTTTTTTTTTTACCTCTATTTCAAGGTGATTTACCCCTAGCATTAAAGGCTATTTTTCGTATTCGTTTAAAGGCTCTTCGTTGCTTTTCTCTTCTGTCTGTTCTAGTTTTTCAAGATCTTTAGGTTTTCGGTTGCCTTTGATATTTCATCTTCCACTTTCCTTAGCTCGTCAATTTCCTTCGAGACTTCATCGTATTCTTTCTTAGTTAGTCAGTTTCCTTCTAGATTTCAAGAGAGATTTCAGTGCCGTGCGTCCTCAGTTCGTCAGATTCCTCAGAGAAATCGATGGCATCCATGTCTTTGTCCATCGGGGTGATGGGTAGAGACAGGAATGCAATAAATTTCTCCGCATACGTCATCACGCTAAAGTAAACGACGAGAAACACAATATATTTACCAATACGATCTGTATTATTTCCTTAGTTCCAATAGTCTCCAATTATAGGACATCGTTGCAAAAGCCCAAGCAAAGGCTCATTCATGGCGCGTACATTATGCTCTTCAAAGCTCGACAACTTCTGCACCAACCACCAAAACCAGCTGTAGATGAAGGTGTTCCGAAGGAGCCTCCGGTCGATACTGTAGTTGTAATACACAATTCTCACAGTCGGCTTCCTGTTCAAAAATAGCCATTAACAATATTCACTGCGATGCATGCTTAGTTTGAAAAAAAGGAGATCAGGTCTTCAGAAGTCATTTGA
>NC_090725.1:256026992-256086992 GCF_036898095.1 Palaemon carinicauda | reverse complement strand
ATAATAATAATAATAATAATAATAATAATTTGGACTTGTTAATTTTAAGCTTTTTTGCAAATTTATACAATGATAATTCGCCAAGCTAACTATAGGCAAACCAAACTATATCAAAGCTGGATAGAAAGCTATTAGCTGGACTTAAGGGTCACTGATAAGCCACAAAAACTTTAAAGCACCTAAATTAAAATGATTTAATGGCCAAATTTATTTATTTTTCACAGTATAGCTAAAAGGCTGCTAATATTTCGTTACTTTTTTAGATTTGATATTTGGCTTTCGGAGTAAGAAGGGCTTTATGATTTCCTGTGAGGGATTTTGTAAGTCCTTCTGTGTGATTATGATAGTGTCCCATTGGGGCTAATAATATTATTACTACTACTATGATGCCATTTTGTTCCTCAGTAATAATAAATTTAAGAGGTGGTTAGAAATGGAAGGATGGAAGGAGTAAGGGAGAATAAGTAATTAGGAGACTGGTATTCATAAAGACCAAAATGGAAGAAAAATTGAATATTTAGAGACATTAACAAAGTAGGATAATTGTTATTGTAGGTGAGAATGAAGGCATACGAGACATTGGTTGTACCTACATTGTTAGCAAATATTGAGACGTTTGGTGTTTTAAAGTTAGAGGGATTTCGGTACAAGATTATTACATGAATGTTTGAACAAGTTGCAACAACACCTTATTTAAGGTTAATAGCTGCAACAGGCATATGGACAGCAAAGAAGAGAATTGCAGGAAAATGTGATGCATTTTCAAAAAATATCAGATGATAATTGGTTAGTTAAAGAAATAATGGAAGAGCAAATAAGGGAACTATAAAGGGGAATTTTGTATAAAAGTCATTTAGAAATGTGCAGAAAGTACAATATTGAAATTGAAGTTGTAAGAAATTATAGAAAGTAAGAAATAAATATTGGAATAAAATGGCATGTGACAACTGAAATTGGAATAAAAATTGAAGAAAAGCAGAAATGAGAAAACGTAAGAAAAGAAAGAAGAAATGACAAAAGTTTACGTTTGTGAAAGGTAATAGGTGAACTTAACACCGAGGCTCATAATTATGAATGCATGGTTGAATAAGATAGATTAAAAAGAATTTAAAAAGGGAATGGAAATGATAAGTTTTGTGTGTTATGTAGAGAGGCAGATGATATAACTGAGCATTTGAAGAGCTGGAGAAAATTTAGAAACTAACATAGAATTAAGGAAATTGGATTAGCCAACCAAAGAAGTTTCACAATATATCAAACAAACTTTGGAAGTCAAAAATTTTTTTATACAGGATATACTGTTTTGTTTAGGCGATAACCAATGATAATGAGCTTTCTAGAAATTTATTGCTCTACACGTTGTGACCACAATCATAGTACTGTGGAGTGAGCAGCGAAGAACATGCAACCTGATTGTTGTAGTAGTTGTAAATAAGTTATGAGTCTAATAATGTATTTGTTTTCCATTTCTTTTTTGATAAACAATTAATTGCTAATGCTGTGACAATTTATCTCTCTCTCTCTCTACCTCTCTACTACTACTACTACTACTACTACTACTACTACTACTACTACTACTACTACTACTACAAATGTTAATTTGTATTGAATAACAGAATGTACTGATAGATAAAATTGCCAGAATATTAATTGATTTTCTTTTTCAGAGGTTAAACATATTTGTCAAGATGATTATATTCTTCCTGGACCGTGGATAAAGAGCCCATCTCTAGGTCACAAGACTCGTGAGGTAATATGCTGCAGTAATTACAGGTAAGTGGTTGACTGTACAAGATTTATGTTTTTAGTGTGAGAACATTAAAAGTCGAACATTGTTGTTTTTAGGAAATTGAAGTATCATTCAACATTTAAATATGTTTTAAACTAAGTTCCATCATGTTTGGTGAAATTCATCCTGATAGTCCCAATGTACATTATAACAACAAGGGCAGCCGTTTCTAGTTCACTACAGGGCAAATGCCTTAGACATTTCCTTAGTCATGCCTAGAGTTTGGCAATTTTCATCACCACGCTGGCCTCTGTGGATTGGTGATGGGAGTCGTAATCTGATTACTTACAGCAAACCAACCTAGTATGGGTGGCCCTCATTTATATAGCTTTGCTGGTCATGGAGTTACACAAACCCTTTCACCACGTTAGGTATATCCACTCAGAAAGGGAATGTACTTTAGGCTATTACATTTTAGCATCTTATAATTCCCATCTATATCCTTTGCAGTGTCCATAAACTAAGTGCGGGCTTTATCCCTGTAGCCTGTGCTCTTTATACTAATAGGTTACATTCATTTGCTTGTAGTATATAAAATGCTATCCCAACTTCATCTAGGCTTTTGTCTCTTTTCTCACGTTTTCACAGTCCCTTCCAATAGATACCTCCCAAGATATCCTTATGGCCATTTGCTTACGTTGAAACTTCATCCAAGCTTTTATCACTCTTTTTACAGCCCTCCATAAGAACCACTTGGCTACTTACATTCATTAACTTCATCCAGATTTTTGTCACTTTTTTGCACTTTCCCACTACCTTTTCAATAAGTAATTTTCACAACATGCTCGTGGCCACATTCTTATGTTGATTAATTTCATCCAGGCTTTTGTAACTTTCTCACTTTCTCATAACAATATTGATAATTAATTCACAAAATACCCACTTGGTCACTTTCTTATATTTATTAAATTAATCAAATTCATCCAAGTTTTTGTAAAAAAAAAAAAATTTAATAGCCCCCTCGATAAGTACATCCAACAACATCCACATGGCCACTTACGTTGATTAACTTCATCCAAACTTTTGCCATTTTAGTAAAGTCATAACTGCCCTCTCAACAGGTACCTTCCACGACATCCATATGGCCACTTATATTAATTTTCGATCTTGTCTCCATTCCACTTTTGCACTTTTTAAACAATACAGCTAGCTCTTCCTTTTAATAAACTTTTCACACTGGATCCATTAGGTCTCCCTTTCTGTATCACAATATATCTTCAAACATTATTTTGATCATTACCATATGAACCATAACTGATCCTTGATAGACACCAAAATTTATCTCTAAAGTTTGTAATGGACCTACCACAGTCTGAGGTCTTTGATCATGACTTACGGTAAAGTAGAATCCCTTCCATAATTATTCTTTTCAAGTAACCTCAGCCTTTATAACGTCCTTCACACCTTAGGACTTAGTTACATACTTTCTCTAGCTTTTAACTATGTGGTATAACATTCTCTCTCTCTCTCTCTCTCTCTCTCTCTCTCTCTCTCTCTCTCTCTCTCTCTCTCTCTCTCTCTCTCTCTCTCTCTCTCTCTCTCTCTTTACTACAGTAGCTTATTACAAAGGATGCTTTTATGGTTGAAACCTCTTGCAAGAAGTAAAACTGATGATTGTGAATTTTAACAGATTTTCTATATCTTCTTATCAATATTCTTACACCCTGCCCAAGCAATCCTGCTTTTCTTATAGTTCCTTTTTTACCTTTCTCTGTTTTATAAACTTCCTTATGAGGTTTCCAACGTTTTGATATGCTTATATATCCCTAGTTCAGTACAGTATACAGGTTCTATTGGATGGTCCTGGTGTTTCTCTAATATAAATGTTTTCGAGGTCCCTTTAAAATATGTAATGTTCTCAAAATACTTCTGTACTATACTAGTATCCTACGGTTATTTTCATCAAATGGTTTCAATATGAAGCCCTACTTCAATTATTATAGTGTCTTTGTTTTTTTCTTTTCAACTTTTCTCCATTTTTGATCTTCCATCAACAATTCTGCTATCCAAAATCTTATTTCTCTTCCTTCTGCTCTGTTGAGATTTTTTGTTTCATTCCTTTCAATTTCATTTGCCACCTTTTTAAGAGTCTCCAGCTTATTCTTCTGATACACAAAATCTTTCCATTTCTGTGCCTGATCTATGACAGAGCTGGAAATCTCTCTTCCTCTCTCTTATTGCCATAATGGTACATTGTGCATCTGTTGAAACCATGATTGCCGACGCTCTTTCTTTTGTAGCAGGCTATGTTCTGTTGTGATTTGCCAAGTGATTTTTTTTTTTTTATTGATTCTGTGTGTACTTCTCTTCATAGTGAAATAAATGTGTTTCAAATTTTCTATTACTACTATTGCGGCATTGAGATCTCCCATAACTGGCATACCACTGATTGTTGACTTAGGTAACTACGTAACCTCGTACTGACAGTGGACTTCTCGCTGTTAATCGTACTGTAGAAATACTGAAGTCCGTTCCACTGTCCAGTTTCCCCCTAGTAGGATGTGGTTTATATCGGTCTTCTTCTTTACTTCCATTCCGCATCTCATTTTTTCCTCTTGCTTGCCAACTTTTTATCTTTTACTTATGGGGCAACAAGAGGAGTGTCCTTCAGTTGCACCACAGCAGTGAGTAGCCTTCTTGGTCTCAGCCTTGTGCCATACGGCTCAAATATACAAAAGTTTTTCTTTTCCTCCTGAATTTGGTGAATATACTGAGGTCACAGACATCACCTCTCTCTAAGCTGTTTTAGCCTTCGCTATTCTTTTATTTATTGTTTCCCGAAATTAATTTTTTTTCTAAGACTGAGTCTTTTACTCTAATTTCATCCCAATTGATTTTATATTAAATTTTGATCATTGGAAGTTTTATATTCCAGTGAGACTATCTGCTAATTAGATTTTGAGTATTGGATTCACCCCCCACAACTTTCCAACAGTATCAGTATAAGCCACTTCTTTAGCCACTTTTCCCTTTGCTTTCTTTTGACCCTTGATAGAATTTAATGCTTATATTGAATACCCACCCACCATATCCCAGCAATTGTCATCAGTTCAAATCCTGATTTATTTCACAGTAACATTAATACCTCAATTACTTATCCAGGTAACCTCTTTCTTTCTTTACAGCCAATTCATTGGTTCCTTCTCAAAACCACCTGATTATGCTACTGCCACGGCATTTACCAATTTCTATAAGGATGAAGGTTTGTTTATTAACGCTTTTTTAAACCAATCCTTGAAAAAAAGGTTAAGTTGAAGCTTTCAATGAAAATGGGCAGTACTTTGATTATCTTTAGAAAAAAGATTGCATTGATATATTCCAAGGAAAAAAGTAGTGAAAACATTTCATGATTTGAAAGTTTCTCTGAATGAAATAGAGCTGAAAATGTCTTTTGAGAAAGTAATCAGTCAGATTAAATCCTCAGTGAAAAATGTCCTTCTCATTGTAGCTAGTCACTGCATCCTGTTAGCCCTTTCCACCCTCTTGCTTCTTGCATATCCTGGGCTCGTAATCCGTACTCCTCATGACATTTTCTGTGTCACTTTTCATCTCCATGGTTATGACCTTTCTCTTTGCAGAATATGACCAAAGCTCTTAGAGTCTTTAGTTGAGCCTTCAATATTCTACTATTTTGACTGTCTATAATAAAATACTTTCTGATCCTGTCTCTTCTCTCGTCACTCTGCACATCCATTTCAACATTCATATTTCTTCTACTTCAATTTTTTTTTATCTTGGGCCTTATAAATCATTAACGTGTCAGTCCTGCTGGTCGAATTCCACTTTTATAAGATAATCCTTTAACAACTTTTGCGCTTAATCCCTAGTCGCCTATGATTCCTGATGACATCCTCCAATTCATCTAAGCACTTTATATTCTATGCCTGATTCTTAGTCCATAAATCTTATTTGTTAATTTGATCCTAGATACTTGAAGATCCAACCTTCTTGATGTCATCCAAGCCCAGTTCCAATGTATTTTGTCTTCCTTCTACCCTCCATAGAAATTTCCTTTCATGCTTATTTAATGCCTCCATCTTCAAGTGCTTGACTCCACATTTCTAGCTTGAATTTTCCCTAACAATTTTAGGGAGAAAGAATGCCCTACACGGTACCTCTTCTCTTGTGTCTGATGCGATATCCATCAAAAGGTCAAAACTGCAGGGACTAAAAGCTAATCCTTAGTGTACACAACCTCTCCCCTTAACATTTTCTGCTCTTCCAACAGAGCTTCTTGTTTGTGAGGTTACCGCTATATACTTCATCTTGTACTGCTCTAACATACTTTTCCGAAACAGCCTTAGCTCTCATTTATTACCACACTTCTTGCCTTAGTACCTGGTCATTTACTTTTTCCACATCAAATAATATCGAGTGTAGTCCTTTCGGGTTTATTCTAATAAGGAGCCGAAGTCTAACGTCAAACTACCATATTGTGGTTCACAACAACCACCTCAGGAGCTCACAGACCTAGGAACTTGCCAGTATTCTAACAGCCACCCTTTAACTTGACTTTTCCAGTTATTATCCCATTAGAATAAGAAAAGAACAGTATGTGATCTGAATTGTAGTGCTTTTATAACACGCTTTGTGTATTTTTTTTTTTTTTGTCATCAGAAAAATAGTAAATCTACTGAATTATGCTGAAAGCCACCATCCCGCACGAGGGTCCTTCTGAACAATATTTACGCTTGAACTAGTTCGGCTCTTGTCATGGTAACTGACGTCATGACTTTGGCTCCCTATTATCCAATGGGTCTCTTAATGCAAGAAAAACCTATGTTGATCCTTACTTATTGGAATTTACTTCCTTGTTTCTTCCGTAATTATTTTCATAAAACTTTATCTTATAGAATATCAATTTTGACCATTGTTGATTAGAGCAGTCTTATATCAATTCATATACAAATACACACCCTCATCCTTTAATTGGAATATGCTTTCGATGAAGAAATTACAAAACATAATAAGCAGAGGACCAAGACTCATAAAAGGTGTCCCACCTAGAGAAAGGATCACCCCTATACTAATCAATTTACACTGGCTGCTGATTAAAGCGGGGATTGAATTTGAAATATGTACAATAAACCCACCAAGTTATCAGAACCGGTCGTCCAAAATACTTAAGAGAGTTGCTACATATTGCGCAGCCAACAAATCGTGTCAACACGAGAATAGTTACAGATGGCTTCAAACTGTTGGAACCTAGATATATGTCTACTTAAGGCTCCAGAGCCTTTAAATATGCGGGCCCGGGACTATATAATAAGCTACCACGAAACATTCGAATGATTGAAGACATTAAGGCTTCCAAGAGGAAACTGGAGACTTTATTATTTAAACAATCCTACAACAGTGACGATTTAACAGTAAGTGAACAATACGTGATCTGAAATGATAAATACTCTGATCGAACAAGGTAAAGAGTGGGGTTCTCCTGCTGTATGGGACTGGAAAAGCAGCCATCAAAGTAAGTAAGTAAAGAAGGTGGATTTGGCTATAAAAGCTTCAGTGAGGTGACAGTAGTTAATGCTAGGTGGCAAAGAAGCCCTACTTACCCGACATGATACTGAGCTTTTGATTTGTTTTCGGCTTCTGGTAATACAGACATATGACTGGCTCTCTTAACTGTCTGTTTTAATATTTTAGATAATTGTTTAGTTTATGCAGTTTCCCAATAACTGTAACCGAATAACAGTTTTCAGTGTAGCCTGCTTATTCTGCATTCTTGTTCCTGTTTAAACAGATTTTCCTTTGTCGCACTCATCCCTCTTTTTGGTGGCCTGGTGATGACAAAGGCAACGTAATCCTAGTTAGGTTAAAGTAGCTAAACAAATAAATCCTTTGTGTCAATATGCTCTGTCAGAGGTAGAAGTTTGGAGGAAGTTCTGTCAATGACTGTTAAGCTGAAGGGTGCTGCTCTTCTTTCCTTGAGTATTTTCCCATTCCTGGTAAGGAACTAAGGATGTTTACCTAGTTATTCTGTATCTTCTTATGATCTCTTCCCCGTGGGAACGTTGTAATTCTATGGAAGGACCCTTCAAGTAACACTGCAAGTTCCTTCTCTTTTGCCTTTCTGTTGTTACTTACTACAGTCGGACGGGATGACTGACCTTCTTTGGACTAGAAATTCCCAAGTAGAGCGATCAATTGGAGTTGCCATTGTAACGTCAACTGTTTCTCAACTTGTTCGAGAGTGCTACACCAGGAATCCTCTCGATTCGCTTCAACAAGGATAGAGATAAGAGGATAAACTTCTTGCACAAGTAACCTTGTGTGCTCCCACAATTGCGCTACTATACAAGGACCCTCAACTGTTAACGGGCTCCCTTGTTCTTGTATGTGCCGATGCTCTCCTGTTTCCCCGTTCCTCTCCTATGTGCCTGTTGCTCTCCTATGCACACATAGGAGAGGAACACTTCACTGTGTGCACTTCTTTAGGAGTACACTGTCACTTATCTATGGTTGCCCGCTCACACTTATTCATGCGCAGCTCCATGGGCGCATGCACCGCTAGTGGTCTGTTATGTATGGAAGATCAGAAAAATTATGCTCTTGCAGAAAGCAAGACAGAAAGGATCACAAAATTTAGTGACTTCTTGCAACTCCTATGATTAGGAACATACCGGTAAAGACGTCTAGTAACACGCTGATAATATTCCAGATCTGCTTGCTAATATCATCCCTGATCTACCAAAACTTGCCTCTTCCTAGAAAACACAGAGGTGACATAAGGGCTGCCAATAAGGTTTACGGATCCTACAGTTAACTCTTACGAATTGAATGGTTGATGGGGATCTGGAGACCAGTCATCAGTCTCCCTGCTTTGTTCCTCAGACCCCATTCAGGACAGACATGAATAGTAGTGTGCAGTCCATCATAAGAATGAAGACAGCTCGATTCCCTTAGAACTGATGGACACATACCTTCTCCATTCTCTTTATCCTACTGGAGACTTTCACTACTGTATTTTGTGGAATATCAGTTCAAAGATTGCTACTCCGTTATTGCTACTGCACTCCAAATGTTCTTGCAATTGTTCATGCTAGTGTCTTATGAGCACTGAGTCAGCACTTGTCTATTGAAGTATCTTAGCAATTGACTCTTTCTTCTTTCCTACAAGGGAATCTCTTCACTGTCAGCAGGTTAAGATATATCAGAGGAAGTTCTGTAGGACTCTCAGGTAAAGCTCTCTGGCCTACTGGAGACGTTCTCTACTGTACAGTGTTTCGGGGAAAAGTAGTTACCAGTTCAAAGCTCGATACTCCGGTCTTGCTACTACACTCCAAGTGTTCGTGCAATTGTTCATGCTAGTGTCTTAGGAGCACTTAGTCAGCACTCGTCTATTGAAGTGTCTCCACAACTGACCCTTTCTACTCTCCTACAGGGGAATCTCTTCACTGTCAGCAGGTTAGATATATCAGAGGAAGTTCTATAGGACTCTCAGATAAAGGTGGAGTATCTGGAAATACCTTGATATAACAGCTAAGGGGGATTTCTCCCCCGTAAATGATCACAGCAAAGTGTTAGCTCTACTATTCTTAAATTGCCATCGTGATTGACAAGGGCAACATCTTCTGGAACTTCCCTCCTGCCCGGTAACCTCCACAACCATTGCTCCAATAGCTCCTGAAGCTTTACTAGTTAACAACCAGCATTTCCATTGTCTTTAGGAGTGGTGACATCAGGAATACAGGACGAATTTTGTAGTTAGATCTCCTCTCCTCTAAGAATCTATTGTTCACAGTCATAATGGTGGGGGTATGAAGTACCCACCTGAGTTTCCTAACATCTAGGACAGGTGATGGGATTTATGGAAGAAATGCACCTGCATTTAAACTAACTGGGTATTCTTGCAATTTTACAACCTTGCAAACTTTCTAAAGAGTTTGATAGAGCACTTTGTAGTGTTGATGATCAACGATGGTTCCATTTGTGGCCAAAGTTACAAAGAGGCCCCATTTACAAACCCATTGCAAGCAGATGCACTCTTGGAAGTAAAAGATGTGATAGAGCTGTGAAAGATTTTCAGGAAAGAGTACTGTTTGAGAAAACATACTTTATCAACGGAATCACAGTGAAGGGATTTTGTTATTCCTACATTATTTTGTAGCAGAAAGGCTTATGCTCTCATCATGCATTAGAACAAGAAACTTCCTGAATTCTGTTGGGAAAGTTTGAATACGCCTTCCAACATCTTGAATCCTAGATGCTCAAGTTTAGTCTTGCCGCCCATCTTTTCTCAGTTTCGCTGATTCTTAAGGATAGAAGATCTGCACGGCCTTGGTTCAGGAGCTCTAAGCTAGGACCTTCAATCCAGCTGAATATAACTTCCATCTTTCTTCATCTCTTTCCTGAAAAGGCCACTAGCAGGAACCAGAATGACTTGCTTCTCTGTTCTGACATAGGGACACTATGACGTTTCATTCAGTTTGGAGGAAGTAAGATAAGAGATCCGTTTATTGATGGGATTGTGAAAAATTCGACACATGCTCCTACAACGGGAACAGAGGGCTTTCGGATTTGGTCATACATAGTCAAAACAATGGAACTGCTCTAATTCTCTGGAAGAACCTGTCAGAGGCATTTTTCACAAAGTAATATTATCAGCAGACAACCTTCGTTGTCTTTTATATATGAGAGTACCCACAGGTTCCTGGTGGATACCTTTACCATTGAACCAGCTCAAGATAATGCAGCAATCCTAGCTCCTTCACTGAACAAGAAATATCTCGGCTAAGATCACAGTGATAGCTTAAGTTTAGAGTGAGAGGTAAGATTGACTGGCCTTTTATCTCTTCTTTTTTCCCTTTCCTTAGGGCACAGCATTCACTTCTTTATTTTCTGGACTGGACGATAGATGTAGATGAGCAACATACATTTTCTTTAACAGTGGGGATGAGGAACAAAATTAAATATATATATATATATATCTATGTTCTCTTATGACCATACATTTAGATATATCTTCCACATGGATATAGGTTATTTATTAACCGTCTTCCAGTCTATGGTAGTGACCTAGCTTAAGACCTACTGTACCTCATTTTCATATCCAGGTCGTAAAGAGGTTGACAGGTCCCACCATTGTGCCTATATTGGACAAAAATGCTTTAAATTTCCTGGGAAAGTAAGCAAGCCTTAGAGACTTCTCCCTCCTAAGGATAAGTCTCCAATTAAAGACTTGGGTTTGAATTCGTGTAGAAATAAATCACATTTTAAAAGTTATTTGTATTTTGCCTAATTATGCAAACATGAGTCCTTTAAGTTATACTTCCCACCTCAACCACGCCACAAGTCCTAGGCTGGAGGTCAAAGTGAGAACTCAGTAGACTGATGGATGGGCATGGCTTTGTCACCACAAGGTAGTAACTACCAACACCTTGTTCAAGTATTTACATCTGAAACCCCCTTTGAGGAAATTAATATCCTATTAAAGGACTCAGGTAAAGTTAGAAAGAAAACAAGTTACTTAAGAATTTCTAATATTGCTACGATTTGTCGGTTTTTCCAACTGTCCTGTATTCGTTCTTGGCAATAAATTTCCCAAAATGCATTTTGAGCAAAGCGAAAAATCTATCTTCGGGTGAGATAGCCATGTCGTCCTGATGGAAGGTTCCTATAGGTAGCTTTCTAAGGGATATTTTGCTACAGTGATATTCCCAGAGAATTAACCTTTAGGTCTCCAGAATTCTTACTCCTGGCGCGAATATCCTTAAAATTTCTCTTAAGGATATCACATATATCAGGGGACGTATATCTTGATAAGACACACAGCAATCTTCACTCCAAATAGCGTTTTCGCTTCAAGGGGGAAGAGTGGCAAAATAGAATGGGAGCCGTTATCAAGGTTACTCTTCCTCCCATACTGCTATTGAGTATCTCGATGGCGCTGTATCCAAGATGGCGCTCATTCCTTGTAGCATTGAGCATGGTTCTACAGATATAGTAATTTCGAGAGGGATCCTGCCAAGGCCTTTTCCATAGAAAAGGAGGGCGGGTCCATCAAGACGACATGGCTATCTCACAAAAATAGATAATTTTTTGCTTCGCTCAAAATCCGTTCTTTGGGCTCAAGCCACGTCGTCCTGATGGAAGTTTACCAGAGAATTACTAGAAAGTACTGTATCTGTGGATTTTTATAGGTGCCTTAACCTTGGGACAATTTTTTCTATGGTCATCTGGACCATTGAGACAAATGACGTTACCGTTATCCGTCATTACCACTAATCATAGACGATGTTAGTGCTTCCTACCCCTGCAGGGGAGAGTCATACTAGACAGTAGGTAAGGGGTCTCAAAGTTTGCATATATTGTATGAACAAACATAAGTATCCACTAGATATACAAAAGGTCTCACAGTTTGTATATATTGTCGGAACAACTAAGTGTCAACTATATCCATTGTTTGTAAGCATACAATAATATGAGGTTTACTTAAATAAATAAGTAAGAGAACTCTGGCATATTTAATGTGCTAATTGCAGGGTGAAATAGGATGCAATTATACTCTAATAGACATTTATTTCGAATAAATGACCAAATGGAATAACAAGTGTAACGAGTGTAACGTGTTAAGGGAATTATACGTACAACGTATACAGAGAATATTTTTCTCCCTGAAAGAGAAGAAATGATGAGTGCCACTCTGAAATTGAAAATTTTAATAAATTTTCCCAATAATTTCTGTAAATGTTGTATACTATCAACACTGTGTGCTATGTACACACGGCACAAGTGTTATCTGTATAATTCCACACCTGAGATTTTCAACTGTCTTAGTGTCACCATGGTGGCACTCACTTAAAAGGTATCACACTGGAAGTGTCAGCATCTTTTCACCCTAATTGATAGTCCCAATCAATTAACTGTTCATCGCAGCACTAGATGACAGGTTTTAATACACTACCTGCCGCCACCACATAATGCTTCAGTCCGTGGACTTGCTTTGCGTAGTGTTTGTAGAACACTCTGGAGGATTTCCATCCAGTATATGAGCGAAGACGCTCAAAGTCTATATACTGAAAAAAGTTCAGTGATGAAGTGATTTTTCTCGGATCATGACCTGCGGGTGTGCTGTCAGGATCCGCTCTGCGAATGAAATAGGTAAGTTTCGCCCTCAATTGTTTTAGGGACAAGTTTGATCCTGAAGTTTCTCCTTTGAAGAGCTGTCCTCCCCTGAAGTCTGAAGTTCTACGAAGATAGACCTTTAGACACTCTACTGGACATAGAGAGACATCTTCCTTCAGAGGGCAGATTCTTCAGGGATCCCATCTCTTATTGGGTAGCTCGTTCTTGGCGAGAAAGGCTGGATCAGGAAAGAGATTCAGTTCTCCCAGTTCTGTGAACTGAATGTGGCCCTCATTTCTTGATAGGGCTACTATTTCATTAACTCTAGCCCCTGAGGCTATAGCAAACAGGAAAATAACCTCCTGGGTTAGATCCTTGAGAGACCAATCTTCACTGTTCACAGATGAAGCATAATGTAGGACCTTGTCCAAAGACCATGAAATGGCTTTGGAGGAGCTGTAGGCCTAAGTCTAGCGCATGCCTTCGGGATCTTGTTAAAGATTTCGTTCTTCAGGTCCAATTGAAAGGCATATAAAAGAGGTCTAGTCAGCGCTAACTTACACGTAGTTATCGTGTTGGCTGCCAGACCTTGTTTATGAAGGTGGATAAAGAAGGACAGACAGAAGTCTATTGAAATTTCGTTCGGTCCTTTTGCTTTAACAAAAACAACCCACATTTTCCAAAACTATTCATATTGTCTTCTAGTTGACTTAGACTTGTATTCTTTTAAGAAGTCGATACTGCCTTTTGAGATCCCCAGGTTTTGAGTTCTCTGTGATGAAGCGAAGACAGTTGACTTCTGAACCCGTTGAGATAGTGCTGGGTTCGGTACAAGGACCAGCCTCAGCCTCAGTTCCATCATTAGAGGGAACCAGTTGCTGTTGTACTAGAGCTGCTGTTCTCTGGAAGGATCTCAGCTTGTTGAGGACCTTCAGCAGGAGATTGGATGGAAGGAACAGGAAATTTCGGGTCCATTTGTTCCAAACTAGGGGCATGGCGTCCGTTATCTCTTCTAGAGGGTCCTCGTATGGGGCTACATATCGAGGTAGTTTCTTGATGTCGCTTGTCGCGAAGAGGTCGATCTGCAGTTCTGGGACTTGTTCCAAGATGGAAGAGAATGAGTCTACGTCTGTGGACCATTCTAACTCTATCGGCTTAAGCCTGAATAGAGCATCCGCTGTCACATTGTGGACCCTTTGTAAGTGAACTGCTGATAGGTGCCATCTCTCTAGACAAAGGATGGCTAATATCACATGGATTATATGGGACTATCTCGAGCCTTGTCGGTTCAGACATCTCACTATCACTTCGCTGTCCAAGATCAGCCCGATGAGGACTGATCTGCGATGGGAGAGTTTTCCCAACGTCAAGAGGACTGCCATGGCTTCCAAAACGTTGATGAGAAAGGCCTTGAACAGAGATGACCAAGTCCCTTGGACTTTCCTTTGATGGGAGTGAACTCCCCATTCTTCCATCGAGGCATCCATGTGGATGGTCATCGACGGCAGAGGTGGTTGCAAGGGCACAGTCTTCATTAGGCTCTCGGCCTTCGACCATGGGTTGAGAAGTGATCGAAGTAAGGCTGGTATCAGTCATTTGAGATCTCTTCGAGCATTTTATGCGTATCTTCTCCAGACTCCTGACGCATCTTTCAGCTGTGCTCTTAGCATTGGGTCAGTTACTGCTGCGAACTGGAGAGAGCCCAGTACTCTTTCCTGTTGGTGTCTTGAAATCCTGTCTTGCGATCTCCCTCCTCTTCCCTGAGGGAATGGAGAGATGATGTGACCTCAGGTTCCAATGGTTTTCCAGCCATTGAAACCTTTGAGCTGGAGAAAGTCGAGACTTCTTGAAGTTGATTTTGCATCCCAGATGTTCCGGGAACTGGGTTACTTCTTTGGATGCTTGCAGACAAACCGTTTCGGATGCTGCCTGCACCAGCCGGTCGTCCAGGTACTCTGTTACCTGAACAGCTTCTAGGCGTAGTTGTTGCATGACTGCGTCTGCAAGTTTCATGAAGATACTTGGGACTATATTTAGTCTGAAGGGTATGGCTCTTAGAACATACTTTATCTTCTGTAACTTGAATCCTGGGGAGGAGGGGAGGGGGCAACTGACTAGAAGGTGCCAATAGGCATCTGTTAGGACTATCGAGACTGTGAACGCCCCTTTTTGTAACAGGGTCCTTATGTGTTGAAGGATCAACATCCTGAACTTGCCGTTTTTTATAAACTTGAGTGGCGACAAGTCCTTCTTATGAACACAAAACAGCCTTCCCTGGAATTCGATGGACTTTGTTTTACTTATAACTTGCATGCTCAAGAGCTATAGGGTATATTTTTCTAATACGGGGTTGTAGTGTTGGAAGAATTGAGGAAATGATGGTGGAGACTTGTTCCGTTTCCATCCTAGTCCAATCTTGATTAGGCCGTGGGCCTAAGGATCAAGGGTCCAACGATCCTGAAATTGTTGGAACCTCCCTCCTACTGGAAACATCTCCTTGCTTCGATTAAACGGAGGGTTTACCTCCTCGACTGACTGCTTGGGGCACGGTGGTCATAGTAACTGTGGGATGTTGTTGAGCAGGCTGAGAGGAGAGTCCAGACTTCTTTGTCTTCTTTTTAGGTTGGGGACCCACATCCAGGGAAGACTTCATCTTTGAAGAGATGCCCCACTTCTGGAGAAGATTCCTATTCTCCGTAATGGCTTTCTCGACTACCTCTTTGACTACTTCGTTCGGAAAGAGGTCTTTACCCCATATGTTAGAAGATATCAGCTTTTTGGGTTCATGTTTCACTGTTGCAGCAGCGAACATGAACTCTCTACAGGCTCTCCTAGCCTACATGAAAGCATACAGGTCCTTTACTAGGGTGGCCATATGCATTTTGGCCAGGACCATGAGCATATCTGGGGTACTTCATTGGCCTGCACACATCTCTATGCAGTTTTGTAGGGATGAAGAGGATGCAAGTCTCTCCTTCATCTCTTGTTCCTTGCACAAGAGAAAGTCAGAAAGTTTAGAGAGGTTCTCCCTAAACTTTCGTCCAACGATGGACTTCATTCCATTCTTTCTCCTGCATGGGCAAGGCTAATGACAGAGGCCTGCACTCCTCTAGTGCAGGGCATGGTTTGCCTGCCTCCACTGCCTTGGCAACAGATTTAAATGCCTTCAACGTAAAGGGGAAGGCTATTGAAGCAGGAGCAAGAAAGGTAGGGTGTTTCTTGCTCAAGGCGGACACTTTCGACACCGAATAGCCCGCCTTTCTCAGGCTACTTGACAAGAGAGCCTGTGCCTTATTGTGGTCGAAAACCATGACCTCCTTCGGTTCAGTCTCCTCTTTTGGCATTGGTTCATGCTTCAGTCGAATGAAGCAATCAGGGTAAGCGTTAAAGCTTGGCCAAAACTGGTCGTCTAAGGGGACAGCTCCCATCTTGAGATGTAGAGTTTGCTGTTCAAAATCGGCATAAACTCCGCATAACTCCAGGGATTGGTTTTGGAGCAGGTCGGGAGGTCTTGGCCTCTGGGTTTCTTGTATGACCATTGGGAGGCGATATGTGGAGCTTCACGGAGCTCTCTCTTGAATTTCGCTTCTCTTGCTTCGCCTCATTTGCGAATGTTCTCCATTAAATCCGTAATATTGTCCAGTGCCTGGCTCATGTTGTCCAATGGAGGGGTAGAAGGTGAAGACATCGAGGGTAACGGCTCCGGTGCCGGCATAGACGGAAGGAACTCCGACTCGACATCATCATCATCTTCCAGAGGTAGAGTAGACTCCTCCTCGGGATGATCCTTTAATAGATAATTTCCAGTGTCCATAGACACTTCCAACATCCTTACCTCCTGGTGGATGTCCATACTTTGCAACGCCTCCCTGACATCCGTTTCGATGGCCATCTGGATGCAGGGAGGTGTGAGTCGTGCTTGGAGCACAACCATTTCACTACCCGCTTTTGGGAACAGTAAGCTACACATCCTATCGTTAGGTAGGTATGGTCCCGGAGAGTTCTTCTGGAACCTTCTTACCCACTTGCGCAGCTTTTCACGTGCCGAATCCCTCGACTCCGTTGACTTGGGGTCGTCGAAACCTTCGTTCACAAAGGTCCGACAGATATTGCAGACTTGGGGGTCCCAATATTGCAGGGATTCGGTAATGATGGTGCAGGGGGCATGAGACCTGCACGCTTTGTGACCGTAGGAGTTCCTACTTCTATGGTTGCAGAAGATCACATAGCATTTCATCTGGGGTTCCTCCTGTAAAGAAAGGAAAATAAAATGAATATACAATTGTTTATTTCACATGATAAACAGATATGCAATTATTCATATTTTAATCATTATAGGTTAGGATAGTAAGCTAGAAATAAATAGGGAAAGACACATACTTGTGTATCCCTCCCAGCCAATTGCTGTGACCTCCCCCCAATATTAAATATATAGAGTTTCCTTTATCAGGGCAACTCAAAGAGAAAGGTTCTAACCTCTAGGGATAGAAAAAGTGTACACTGCCACTGACCCTTCTAATTATCTAATATTGTGGGGTAAGTATTAACTGATTTTCAATCAGAGTATTGAAGGAATTCTATTCTTTCAATATAGGATTGGTCTCAGCAAAAGACTGTACAAGGGTACACAAGGTATGTTGGAAATTAACTACTGTATAATAAATACTTTAGTTTTCTGTTTGCAGTATATACTATATTGCAAATATACTGGCTACTGTATAATGATATATTGTAGTTCAGTCGGCGTGTTGCCAGCATGGCTAGCACCTGGCGGCACAGTCCAGCCGGCAACATAGAAATTAGAAAATACACATACTTGTGTATCCCTCCCAGCCAATTGCTGTGACCTCCCTTTCCAATATTAAGACTATAGAGTTTCCTGATCAGGGAAAACTCAAAAGAGGAGGGTTTTAACCTCTACGGATAGAAAAGTGTACTAAACTATTTAGTATTGTAGGGTAAGTTGTAAACTGTCCTTGCACAACAAAATACTGTGCAAGGACACCCAAGATATGTTAGAAAATAACTACTGTATAATATATACAATAGTTTTCTATCTGCAGTATATACTATACTGCAAATATACTGGCTACTGTATAATCATATACTGTAGTTCAGCCGGCATGTTGCCAACAGGGCTAGTCCCTGGTGACACTGGCCCAGCCGACATGCTGCCGGCTGGGGTAGTACCTGGCGGCACTAGCTGACAGAGAGAGAAAAAGCATGGAGTGAAGGGCTGCCTTATTGAAATGTATGTTTGCACTAAATAAGGGTGTAAGTATATAATCTTACTGTCTTCCTCCAGAAAGAGGGTTCAAATGGAAAGGGAGAATGTATCATTCAGGCTTCCATCCAGCTGCAGGATGCGTTGCCGGCATTGCTGGTTTCAGGACTGTGGATGGTAGTCCAAGGGAGGATTGAAGAACCTTCAGCAGCAGAAGGGTCTCCCACCGGCAGCCGTCATAGCCGGCACAACCTTCCCGGATCCTTGTGTCCATAAGGGAAAGACTGAGTGACTAAACAGCTGCTTATGTAGGAGCCCGGCCGGCCCCGCACCCACCCGGCAAGCGGTGAGATTGCAGGACAATGGCCACAGGATTGCGATGGCTAAATCATCACTAAAGGACAGAGAGGGGAAGGGAAAGGGTCCTGTATCTAGTGTACAAGACGGCGGCAGGATTGCCGCCACTTCCACACAAGAGTGAAACAATGTTTCAGTATCGGCGTCATCCTAGGCGGCAGAAGAATAACTATTCTTCAGCCTAGGGTCTGCTAAATCTATCAAGTGTAGAAGAAGGCGGCAGAATTGCCGCCGCCTCCACACTAGAGAGAAACAATGTTTCAGTATCGGCGACATCCTAGGCGGCAGAAGAATACTATTCTTCAGCCTAGGGTCTGCCGACACAGGACTAGTCTTTAAGACCGCAGGGGAGAAGGTGGCGGCATCATACTACCACTTCAGTTGCGGCCTAGGGAGGCTTAGCCTCCTATGCCGGCAGCTGTAAGCCAGCAGGGGAGTGACTACTCACCCTGCTGCTCTGCCACCGGCAGAAAGACTGAATACTCTGAGGTTCTGTCGAAAACCAAAGCCAGGATCTCGCCGGCAGAGGTGGGAGACAGAAAACCCTAGCCTAGGCAAGCCTGAGTGAACTACCTGTACTCTATGGCAAGAGGCACTCAGAGGGAAGGAGGGATTACCCTTAAATCTCCTCAGGAGACAAGTATCGAGTTATATAATTCTAGGAGATGTACTATTTCCTGTTGAATCAATAAAACGATACACGAGGGTAACCGGGGATGATGTCTGAAAGTATACTACAGCGCCTAGGCTAGGTAGCCTAGCGCAAGACGAGATCCCGGTTACCTAAATCGCCGAAACTCTAACGTATACGATCGACAAAAGGAAGAGGAAATTATGCATAAAATATATATCTCCACTAGTATAATTGTGCCTAAATAGCTTTCATAATTTATTAATGCTATTACAACCGGGAAGTCGTTCTGCTAACTAAATAACACATGCATAATGAACGACAGCACCCATGGCGCCGCCGGTGACAGGCCTAGCTCCTTAACACAATAAATTACTCTAATTTCACTGTGAAGCAGGAGCTAAAAATTATACACTGTAAAGAATAAATACTCAACTTTCCAGAAGCAAAAGAAGCTGGAGAATGCATAATAAATCCTCCCAAAAGCGATCAAAAACGTTAGATTAACAAGGGACACCACTGTACGAAATTGCTACAAAAATAGGAATGAGTGCCATCTTGGATACAGCGCCATCTAGATACTCAATAGTAGTATGGGAGGAAGTTTAACCTTGATAACGGCCCCCTTTTTATTTTGCCACTTTTCCCCCTAGAAGCGAAAACGCTATCCGGGGTGAAGATTGCTGTGTGTCTTATCAATACGTCCCTTGATATATGCGATATCTTTAAGAGAAATTTTAAGGATATTCGCGCCAGGAGTTAGAATTCTGGAGACCTGAAGGTTAATTCTCTGGGAATATCACTGTAGACTAATATCCCTTAGAAAGCTACCTATAGGAACATTCCATCAGGACGACATGGTTTGAGCCCAAAAATATTTCCATATTTTGACCGATCTTGGTTTTGACTAGGATACCATCAGTTCATGCTGTCTTTCCCAGTATTTTCTTAAGTGCTTTCTTAACTTCATATCTACCTACATCTGTAACTATTCCTTATTGCATGTGGCCACATTCTATTTATTCTAGATATCTCTTCAGTCAATAAGTTTTCATAAATTATTCCATCCATATTATCCTTAGACATTCCACCTTTACCAAAATTTCCTATCCTATACTTCAATGTATTTCATGCGTGAAAGGTCCATAGTCTCTTTTATTTCTAGATTTTGCCATGGGTATTATTGTTTGCTCTGAAAGTTTCTAGTTTCTTTTACAGCTCATTCATTACACTTGTATTTGCCCTTGCTACAGCTCTTCTTGCTTTTTTCTTTGCAATTTCTTAAGACAATTTATTCTTTTTGATTCTATTCCAGTCCTAAGCTATCCATTGTTCGTGTATCATTTTAATCTTTTTTATGTGCATCATCATTCGATCACCGACTCCTTATTTGGTGGTCCTCTAACGAATGTCTTTCAATAACTACTTTCTGGTTAATAGGATTATCATGCAATTTTCTACCCACGAGGTATTTGTTCTCTTAACATAATACAACTTGACCTTCTAACCTCTAACACTGTCTTTGGCTTGCTGTTTTCCCTCTTTTTCGACTCGTCTTATATAAAAGTCAGGCACCAATAAGCAATGTTATGTATTAAAAATTTTCTCCTCATTTGTCAAGCAATTTTTCACTTGGAATGCTCATTCATTACAGAAAGTATTGTGAGTATAGCGTGTTAAATTTCACTGCAAAATATACTATTAGCTCTAGTTCTTCTTTTCTTCTGTATCGTTCATGAAGTCTGCCGATATTTTCAGAATTACATCCAATATGTCCGTTCAAATCACATCAAGTGACTATACTTTCTTCCAATACTTTTGGCGTCATAGTTTAATCCATATCTCTTTTATTCATTCGAAACATGTCAAGCATAGCTCAATTTTGATCATTGCAAATTTCTTTTACCCTGTTTCCTCTCCATCTTGTCTATTGAACTTAAAATGTGTCAACTTTCCTTTCTCCATAGCATGTACCCCTACTACATTTCTTCGGTTGGTATTGCTGACCTTATTTTAAAAGTTCTAATCTTTACCTAGTCTAGATTTGTTTCTTTAGTTCCACCCTCCCTTAATGCGGTAGTTCTTGCTCCCCTATGGCAAATATTTTTTTCTTTTTTATTATAGCCAGGTGACTTTCTTGCTTGAACCTATACCATTTACCCAGGTGTGCTGCCTATGGCTAGTTTTGCAAAAGCTTCAGATGTATACTGTATTATAATCATTTCCTCTTTGCAATTACTTCACTGTAATTCCGTCTTTGTATACACCTGATAATAAGCCAAATCGATAATTTTCTTATTCAAAAGATTTTCTTGAATATTTCTTGTAGGATCTTCTCCAATATTTTCACAGCATATGTATTCCTCTTAAATTGATTATCTATAACCACTCTATTACCCTTGGTATATATTGTTAGTCATAATCTTTACCACCCACTTCCTAGGCTCTGCAGTCACCATATAAAGTGTTCATATGATTTGGTTAGCTGATGGACAATTTGTCTCTCCTCCTTCTTATAGTAAGTCTGTGGATCCTTTTCAGACCTTATTCCACATAGAAATATTCATGTTATTTTCTTAATCGAGATAGTTTAACAATACTATCCCAGGTGTTTTTATGTATTTTTGTATAATTGGTTAGGATTTTCATATTACGTGTATCTGTCACATTTATGTCTCTTCCATCTTTCTGCTACCAGTTTTCTAGATGTTTTTAATGCAGTGTTGATTCTCTCTCTCTCTCTCTATCTCTCTCTCTCTCTCTCTCTCTCTCTCTCTCTCTCTCTCTCTCTCTGAATATATATATATATATATATATATATATATATATATATATATATATATATATATATATATCCTGGTAACTATTTTATTATTTTTGACTATAAGGATTATGTTCACCACCTTGAACATCAAAGTTATACACCGAATTTTTTTTATATTCCTCTATATTTATTGCCAAAGTATTCCCCCAAACTACAACATGTCCTTGTTTAGTTCCATATTCAGGACCTCTGCAATTACTCATGACTGCAATTACTCATGATATTCCATTCGCGAAGGAAATCTATGGAAGTTATAGCAGTTATTCCGCATTAATTTGTATCATTATTTCCATACATATATTAGCAAACTCCTTTTAGATTATCCTAACACTTATTACCCTTTTCTTTCTATATAATCAAACTATGCACTTATTTTAAATAGAAGGATGATGTGAACTTCCTAATTTTTCAAACAAAAAGGCTCACTTTGCTGAATTGTTTTCATGTTCCTTTTTCCTTGATTTTCACTTCCATTAATTCCCAAGACTCTACAGTGCCTTTTTTATCTGGTCATCTACACACGCTGATGTACCACAAGCTTAGAGACCCCGCATAACCTTATGTAGCCTAATCTCTGCACTCTTACAACAATATCCATTTGTTTTGTGTTTCGAGAATCTTTATAACTTTATATTGAGAACAACTTCGCCCCAATTAAACCAGCACATAACGACTATCTATCCGTATAGTCTTTCTTGAATTACACCTACGTCTTGTTCACACCAGCATTTCCATTATACTGTCCTCGTGTAGTTTTCCAATCCCACAATATTTTCCAAGATCGTAGCCATGGCATTCATTGGGTTTCTCCTCAGTACATTCCTATTTAACTTATAATTCGGTGACACTAGTTTTTCCTACGTTTATTTACTATTATCTCTACATCCATTATGGCATAGTTGTTGATTTTCCCGAGTTACTTTCACGATTTTGTATGGTATCCATTTCAGTTCCTACATTTTGCTTTTGTTTATACTTCCTTAGGTTAATACATCTACAAAGATGGTTGGAACTGTCAAAATTTCACATTCTTAATACAGCTAATCAGATCTCTGGTTGAAACCTACCTCTTATACTAAATCTTCAAGTATTCAGGTAATGATGTACCTGTCATCCTCCCCGCAAGCCTCAAAGTCTTCCATTCTTATTCTTTGGGTTGCCTCTTGTTATTTTCATACATTTCATTACCTCATGCACAATACATTGCATTTTATCTTGGTATGAATACAGAGCCTAGTACAGGTCCAAACATTGTGCTTTCTTTGATTTCCGTTTATTTCTGGTTTGTTCTGTTTTTACTGGAGTTTTTATGATTTTTTTCCAATTTTTCTTACTTTTATAGAATAATGAGGCTTGACACAAGAAGGTGCATCTGAAGTACTCTTAATCTGATAACTTTGAGGGCAGTCAATTGTTGTTGATTTTCCATAGATGTCACCAATGATATTTAATGATATTTCTATCAATTTCAACTTTGAATTTGCAACATTATGTAATGTATTTGCTATGGAAATTCAACATCTGATATCGACACATTATTTCAATTTCCTTTTGCTTTGTTTACTAACAGAATTAATACTTTATTCCAATTGTCAGGGCTATTGCTACCTATCGATATCACTAATTAATATTTGCATACTCTCATATCTCTCCACATATTTTTTATTTGCTATTTCCTTGCTCAGTGACTCATTATCTTTTCTAATATTGTTTTATAAGGTCTTAAATACATTTTAATCAACATTTACTAACCTTGTTTAGCCCTCTTTCCCTGTTCTTAGTTCTGTTTATCCAATCGAACATGGTTCTATTTTTTACATTTCTTTCTTTTACTTTGCTGACATAGAATTGCTCTAAATCTCTATTCATGGCTAATTTTTATGTCTCCTGCAGGTATCTTGTTTTATTTTAGTCATCAATATTTTCCCTGAAAGTCTCAAAAACCTGTACCATTAACTCGTATGTATTTTCTTTTCCTGGCTACTGTTTTCTTACTTTGCCGCCATCTTTCGACTTATCAGTCCCACTGTATAGCAAGGTTTGTTTCTATTTCTTTCATCTTTTTCCCCCAGTCCCACCCCATCCCGATCCCTCTTCACCACATGCATCTATCTGATCCGCTGACACCCAACACTACCTCCGTATCACTGGTATATTATATTCTTAGCTTTCTTAACTGGTTCCACCTCCTCCCTTCAAATTACATTGCCAGTGTATCTGAGGCGAGCTTCTCTAGCCTTATCTTTTACATTAAATATACCACACATTCCTTGAAATAGCTTGTCTCTCCCTTTCCAGCAATGATATTCCAACAATCGGGCTAACCATCCTCATCTTGGTTCTTTCCAGCAGTCCCTCTTCTGCGCTCTCAAGTGGCCAAATTTCTGCCCCATATGATAGTATGAACCTGAAAACTGTCTTCTTGATCTTCGTTTTGAGTCTTATTGGCATTTCTTGTCTAAAACAACTTTAGCTGTCTCATTTTTTGCCATGCTTCTTACACTGTTTCACTATTTTCCCATTACTTTTCTCATTTCTTATTAATCCCAAGTTGTCAAACTCATTGTTCTGTTTTAGCTCTGCCTTGTACCAACTTCCACTTGAATGTTTACTTCATGTCGTTCCCTACTACTAATCTTTTGCTCTGTCTTTACAATGGTCATCTTCAATCCTCTCCATTGTAGGCCCCCTTTCCATGCTAAAAACTATTCTTGTAGTTCTTACGTGTCTGTAATAAGGACTAAATCAGCAGCAAATATCAGTTCCAACAATTGTTCGTTGTTCTGAAATTCTGATGACGAACTGTTTATAATAGTAACGTACATGAATAGACTTAGAGTTTATCCCTGATAGAGGTCAACTTCCACAGGGTGTTCCTTAGTTTACTGTATAAGCTACCATCCTCACTAGCCTTACCAACTTCTCTGTTACTCCTCTTTCTCTCAAACACCAATAGGCTAACCATCTTGGTGCCTGGTTATATTAATTTCTAAGATCTATTAAACACACATAAGTTTATGATAGCCTTACTATAAACATAAGATCCAATGTGCTTTTTCCTTTCATAAACCCAAACTTCTGCTCATGTATATCTAGCAAGTGTCTCGACTTTCATTCAACTATATTTTCTAGGATATTGATTACAGACTCGAAAAGCTGTATTCCTCTGTAGGTCCCATTTTATATATAGTTAAATCATCCAACTATCTTCCCAGTACCTTGGCATTTCCCATACATCCCAGATCTCTTCCAATAGTGTGTACACCCCAGCCCCCCTTTGCCTATATTTCCAAATGCGTTAATAATTTCTATTGTTACTTTTTCTTTGCCTACAGCTTTATTCTTTGTAGCATTCTCGACTAAACTCTGTTTGCTGTTGGTCTGTCTACTGGAGGAAAAATTTCCACGTCTTCACACTCTTTCTTAGTGTTTAATTGTTGTGATAAACAGTCTTTTTATCTTCTACTAAATTTCTCTTCTTCAATTAAGTTTTTTATATTAAATTTTCAATTATTCCTAACACTCGTACATTCAACTTGTCTTTTCTTCTGCAATTTTGTAGATTATATTTTCTAAATTCGGTGTTCGTATAATCTTACACGACTCTCTCTTGACTTATCCCTTTGCAATTAATGCCATTCTCCTTGTTTCCCACTTTATTCGTCTATTTTCTTCACTAGTTTGGTAGTTATGTACTTCCCACCTTCATTTGGCTATACTCTTTATCTTTACAACTGTTTTAACCTCTTGATTTTAATTTCCTGCTGCTGTTTACCACTTGTCCTCCCACACCCCTCTGCTGCTGCCGACACCTAATCAATTTCATAACATCTCACATCTCTTCAGGTAATACTGACGTTCCATTGACACATTTCTCTTCTCTGGCTCTTTCCACCTTTAGTTCTGAACTCTCTTATCTTCTCCTCCTTCAGCTTACGTGTTTTGATCGTCCTAATTTTGGTTAGGGCTTTTGTTTTCGTTATTGCTTTAACCTAAAATCTGCCACTTCAGATTTATATCGACCTACAACATTTACATATGTAATTACGTTACAATCCATAGTATTTTTCGTGTTTTGCTTCCTAACCAAAACATAATCAATTTGAGTTTCTTCCACTTATATTTTATCAGATGACTTCTCGTTTTCCAAACCGTGCATTCAAGACTACTAGATTCATACATTCTGCTAATTCTAACAATCTTTCACCTGCCTGGTTTATTCTTGCAAAACCATTTCATCCAAGTATTCCAACAAAACCTTCAGACCTTTTACCAACATGAACATTCAAATCCCCAGTAACACTAATAGTAATTTCTTGGAACTGTTTCTATATATTCTCCTAATTTCCATCTGAATTTTCCCTCCTCTTCACCCTTGTTGAGAGGTTTATACCAAG
Source organism: Palaemon carinicauda (assembly GCF_036898095.1). Classification (NCBI taxonomy): domain Eukaryota; kingdom Metazoa; phylum Arthropoda; class Malacostraca; order Decapoda; family Palaemonidae; genus Palaemon; species Palaemon carinicauda. The sequence goes on along the minus strand of NC_090725.1, from coordinate 256,060,700 downwards.
ATGGTATGCCATACTTTCTCCTTCACTGATACGCTGAACCTCTGTGACATTCTACTTCCTATCTGGAAGGGGAATAATTCCTACACATTCCTTACCACCTTCCAATTTTCAATTCTCACATTTCCTCTCTTTGCCCCTGGCTTGCTGTCAGTCTCTCTTAAAATGTATTTTCCTCGTACTTTTACTTATAGTTTTTCAACACTTATCTACCGTTTTGTTTCGAATTCTAGTCTTCATGGTACTGTTACCTCAATTCTCTTATTGTTTTTTATCTTGCCTTAGCCCTTTTTTCCAATTTTGTGAAAGACATATTAACACTCCAATGTCATGCCTCTATCTCCTTTTCATCAACTTTTTCTTGCACTATTTCCCTTATTCCTGCGTTTTCAGTCCCTATTAAACTGCTTGTGGTGGTGATCATTTTTGCAGGAGAGTGTTGGGTACTATTTACTAAGTCATGTTCATGTGTTAATATTTCCCTACGGTCTGTGTAGTTATGCTTGTTTTGAAACTGTATTTTGTGTTTATTGTAATCGTTCCTCCTCTATTGTTTACCATTACCAACCTTCATTCTAATACAGTACAAAGTTCTTCCCATTCTTTATTCTTGTCCATCTACTTAAATATCTAACATTCTCATTCATGATGCTTAGCCTTACTCCTTCTACTAGGTATTTTACTCAGTTTTGACAACAAATTATCAATGTTTTGTATTAAGCTTTCTTATTTAAGGTTCAAATCCCCTAAGTCAGACGCTTTTCTTCTTTTATTTCAGATTGCATTACTTTTTCCTTCTAGCCAGTACATTTTTTAATTTTCTTGTAATTTTAAACTAATTTTATCCATACGACACTATGTTTATTTTATACTTTACTGCTCTGTGGTTATTTCTCTTAGATTTTGCGGTATTCGCATCAATACTTCTCTTCTTCTTCTCAATGTAATAATATACCCCAAAACCTTTTATCTATCTTCTTCCTCCGACCACTGTAATCTATTTCATCTCAATATCTTTTCCAGCTATGATTTTTAAAATTTCATATTTATGTACCTCATGTTATTATAATACGCTCAACAATTTACAATATGAAGATTTTCCTGTTCTCCATATTTTCCTAATTTTTCATCGCTCTATTATCCAAAATTTAATTGAGTGTTGCTCTCCCTTCAAAAATCCTTCCCAATTACCATTTTTTTAAGCCGTTCACATTTGGTTTCCCGCTAATAAGTTATCTGTTCGCTATTAGAAATTCTACCTTGTCAATCATCACTGCACATGACTGATTTATTTGTTCATACTTTTGAAATAAATGTATAATCTGGTACACCTTTTGCTCATCATCTTCCCTTTTTAGTTCTCATTCGTGTCAGGCTTTACAAGCACCTTTTGTCTATCATTTAATATTTAGTCATTGTTTTCCCTTTTTAATTCTTTTACTAAGGTATTTTATTTTCCATTGTGTGTTAGTTCTCCCTTTTCCTTTGATGCTACAATGGGTCCAATTTCTACCTGCTTGCCTAACTCCTAACCTGGACGTGTCCAACTGTCTCTGATCCTCCACTTGGAAGCTTAGGTTCCCTGTTGTTTTATTGTTATTTATAACGTTTTACATATTTTTTTTTTTTTATTCCTGGATGACTGACCCCTTTTCTTTCAAGTGTTTCCAGGTCAGCTATAACGTGAACTCTCAGATCCTGCGGTATTCGTAACAATACTTCTCTTCTTCTCAATTTAATATACCCCAAAACCTTTTATCGATCTTCAACCTCGACCACTGTAATCTATTTCATCTCAATATCTTTTCCAGCTATGATTTTTAGAATTTTATATTTATGTACCTCATGTTATTAAAATACGCTCAACAATTTACAATCTGGTACACCTTTTGCTCATCTTCCTCCCTTTTTAGTTCTCATTCGTGTCAGGCTTTGCAAGCTCCTTTTGTCTATCATTTAATATTTAGTCATTGTTTTCCATTCTTAATTCTTTTGCTATGGTATTTTATTTTCCATTGTGTGCTAGCTCTCCCTTTTCCTTTGATGCTACAATGGTCCAATCTCTACCTGCTTACTTAACTCCTAACCTGGACATGTCCAACTGTCTCTGATCCTCCACTTGGAAGCTTAGGTTCCCTGTTGTTTTATTGTTATTTATAACGTTTTACCTATTTTTTTTTTTATTCCTGGATGACTGACCCCTTTTCTTTCAAGTGTTTCCAGGTCAGCTATAACGTGAGCTCTAGTTTTTACCCTTCATTTTTACACTAGTAAGTTCTGTAGTGCTATTGATAAAATAGCATAGCATATTAGCATATTATCACTGAATTTTCAATATTACATTCTAATTTTCTTAGATCTACCCATGTTTGCCATCCTTGGCTGTCACAAGGACCCTTCCTGCGCACTTTTGTAGCTTACTCCATAAATATATCTAATATTTTATGCACCTGCGACTATCTTAAGTCTAACACGTTTCTCAAATTTTACAAGTATGTGTTGTAATATACTTCTCTTTGCAAGGTAATTTTATAATGATTATCTCAGTCAAAGAATGCTTTTGTTGTCGACACTTCTGGCAAATTGTATAACTTTTATCTAGCCCTTTCTTCAATATCTCATAGCCTGATCAAGGAATCTTTTTCCACCAACACAATTTGTGGCCGCGGGGGCATAAAAACAATTAGAATAGCACCAACGTATCCCTGCGTGTCGTAAGAGGTGACTAAAAAGGATGGGACGAGGGGGCTGGGAACCCCCTCTCCTGTATTATAATCATGTGAGACATCAAAGAGGTGAAGAGGTGGAGCTTGGGGGAGAGGGACTGCTCCCCACAAGGGGTGTTTAAATGTGCGTGGATGTAGTACGATAGAGAGTAAAAGATGTGAGATTGGAAGTATGTTTAGGAATAGAAGGATGGATATATTGGCTTTGTGAGAGACAAAGATAAAAGGGAAAGGTGAAGTGATGTTTGATTAAATGTCTGGTAGAGTGTCTGGGATTGAAAGGGGAAGAGCAAGAGAAGGTGTGGCTTTATTGCTGAGAGAATGGATGATAGGTAAAGTAATGGAATGGAAGGAGATATCATCTAGGTTAATGTGGGTAAAGGTTAGGTTGGGTAGGGAATGTTGGGCTTTTGTCAGTGCGTATGGGCCAGGTTGTGAGAAGAGTGAAGAAGAGTGGAATGAGTTCTGGAATTAATTAACTAGGTGTTTAGAAGGACTGGGTAGAAGGAATTATGTAGTTGTCATGGGTGACTTAAATGCTAGAGTGGGCGCTGGAGAGGTAGAAGGTGTCATTGGGAAGTATGGCGTACCAGGTGAAAATGAGAGTGGTGAGAGACTGGTAGATATGTGTGTTTTGCAAGAGATAGTGATAAGTTCTAGCTTTTCCAAAAAGAAAGATAAAAACAAGTATACATGGGTAAGAGTGGCAAATGGAAGAGTGGTAGAAAGGGCGTAAATGGATTATGTGTTGATAACTGAAAGAAAGTTGGGAAGATTGAAAGACGTGCACGTGTTTAGGGGTATGGCTAACGGTATGTCTGATCATTTTTTGGTGGAAGGAAAATTAGTTGTAGCAAAAGAGTGGGGGAATAGAGTAGGTGGATGTAAAAAGGAGCTAGTGAGGGTTGAAGAGCTAATAAAACCGGGGGTAAAAAGTAAATATCAAGAAAGGTTGAAAATAGCATATGACGAAGTGAAAGTAAGAGAAACTGGTAATTTAGAGGAGGAGTCGAAGTTAGTAAAAGAAAATTTTGTTGGGATTGCAAGTGATGTGTGAGGCAAGAAGTTTGTTGGAGGCAGCATGAGGAAGGGCAGTGAATGAAGGAGTGAAGGTAAAAGTGGAAGAGAAAAAGAGGGCTTTTGAAGAAATGCTGCAGAGTAATAGTGTAGAGAAATATGAAAGAGAGAGAAAAATGTGGAAGTAAAGCGCAAGGTAAGTGAGGCAAAGAGGGCAGCTGACCTGAGGTGGTGTCAGGGATTGGGTCATTCATATGAAGAGAATAAGTAGTAGTTTTGGAAAGAAGTGAAGAGAGCAAGGAAGGATGGTTCAAGAATTGAAGAGACAGTGAAAGATGGAAATGGAAGGTTGTTAAAAGGAGAGGAGGCAAGGAAAAGATGGGTGGAATATTTTGAAAGTTTACTGAATGTTGAGGATAATAGGGAGGCAGATATAATTGCTGTTGCAGGTGTTGAGGTGCCGGTGATGGGAGATGAGAATGAGAGAGAGATTACAAGAGAGGAAGTGAGAAGAGCTCTAGATGAAACGAGAGTAGGAAAATCATCTGGTATGGATGGTGTGAGAGCTGAGGTGTTGAAGGAAGGGTGCGTGACTTTACTTGAATGGTTAGTGAGATTGTTTAATATGTGTTTGTTCCGTAACCGAAATACAAACCACGCTATTTACATTGGGTTTACCTTTTAGCGTAGGTGAAATGACGAGCCAATAGTTTTTAACGAGGGTTAATTACCCCCGTGCTAGTTAGCGGGGGGTAGGGGAAGGGTAGCTGGCTACCCCCCCCCCCCCCCCACACACACACCAGTGATTTGCTTCACTTCACTTTTGGCTCCGGCGGTGAACAGACGTGTCTGTCCATCGTCCTCGTTGACAGCCTTTAATCTTTTTTCTGCTTTTTCTCTACAGTGTGTGTGTGTTAGAAGTTGACCACCTTTATTATTATTGCTATGCGTACGTGCCCTGGAATTGCCGGCCGCCCTTGTGGTACCTTTATGTCGGCCACGGATACGGATCCTCACACCCTTTGCCCGCAGTGTCGAGGCCGACGGTGTGATCAGGAAAATATGTGTAGTGAGTGCAGGGAGTGGTCTGCCTTCCAGTGGGAGAGGTTTGGCCGCCGGCATAAGAAGAAGTCCAAGAGAGACCGTTCTCCTTCCGGGGTTGCCTTGAAGGAGGAAGGTTCTCGGGACTCTTATTTCGCCGCCCAAACCTCCTCCGAAGCCCCCCCTCGTTCGGCTCCTAAGGAGAGTCGGCCGAGTGGTAGCGCAAGCCCTAGTTCTGTTTCCCGACCTTGGGTGGGGGGAGAGGGCGTCACCTCCCATAGTGGGGCGGTTCCCCTCCTCCTCCGGGGGAGGTTATTGATGAATCACTGTCTAATGATGATCTTTTACAGATTTGGGGTTCCCTGGGGCTTAAGGGCTTGCCCTCCAGGGTTACCCTGATTGACCTTGTCCAGTTGGGGGCCGCCGTAAAGCAGTCGCCGGTGATAGCAGAGGTAGACCCTCTGTCTATCGTCGACGTCGTGGTGGCAGAGGCCTCCGACGGGGCGGGGCAATCCTCTGCAGGTGCAGTTGGGGATGTTGGTGCTGACAGCTCTCCTCCCCCTTCCGTACATCCTTCGAAGGGGGTAGGGAGTCCTACAGGCTCGTCTGCTGTCCAGCTTTCCTCTAAGGGGAGTGCCTTGACTGAGACTCCCCTTCGGAGGACTGATGGTCCTGATGATCTTCCTTGTGGCCGCCTTCGCCGTAAGGCTCACCATCCGCTGCGTCACAAGGGCCTCCCATCTCCTTATAAGGGTGTTAAGAGGCGCCTTTTTGGATCTTCTTCTTCCGAAGGGGACTATCCTCGTCGTAAACAGCCTACAGCTCCAGCTTCATTGGACCTCTCTGGGGACCGGTCTCCTACTCCTGCTAGAACTTCACCTTCTGGGGCAGATGTTCAGCAACCTGACCTCGTCACCCGATGGGCAACGGTCCCTTTGGGGAAAAGTGATTCTTCCCTTACACATTCAGTGTTAGCGCACAGGCGCTCTCCTGCTCGTCAGCGCTCTCCTGCTCGTCAATGCTCTCCTGCTCGTCAGCGCTCATCTGTTCGCCGGCGCTCTCCTGATGTTCGCCCTTCTCCTCGCCAGCGCTCTCCTGAGGACATCCTTCAACCTGTTGTTCCTGAAGAGCGCTCAGCGCGCCAGCGTTCCCCTGCTCGCCCTTCTGCAGTGTTAGCGCACAGGCGCTCTCCTGCTCGTCAGAGCTCTTCTGATTGTCAGCGCTCTTCTGAGGATCATCGCCCTCTTGCTCGCCAGCGCTCACCTGTGGTCTCTGAATATCCTGCAGTCCCTGTTGGGCACCCTGCGCGCCATCAGTCTCCTGAGCGCTCTCACGATCCTCAGCTTGTTCCTGCACAACATCGCCCGCGTTCTCCAGCGCGTGTTTCTAAAGCACATGTTCGCCCACGCGCCTACGAGCTTCCTGTTCCTGTTCGTGAACGCGCCGCGCCAACTGTTCCTTCACAGGATTTCACGCGTTGCCCTCTTGCTCGGCAGCGTTCACAGACGATTCAATAATCGCCTGCTCGTCCGCGTTCTCCTACGCGTCAGCGATCACCTGAATATCGGCGATCTCCAGATCGCCCGCGTGACTTATCGCCTGCGCGCATGCGGTCTCCAACGCGCCGTCGCCCAGAGATTCTGGAAGGACATGGTTCGCCCTCGCGCGATCATTCGCCTGCGCGACCTACGCGCTAACGCTCGCCAACGCGTCACCATGCGCCAACGCGCCATCGCTCGCCTGCGCACCAGCGTTCGCCAGCGCATCACCGATCGCCTACTCGCAATCGCTCTCCCTCGCGCTACAGGTCTCCTGACCAACGTCGCCAGCGATCTTCGGAACATTCTCACTCGCCCACGCCGCAACGCGTTCCCTCGCCATTGCGCCAACGCATTCGTTCACCGGCTCGCCCACGCGCTCGTTCGCCTGTACGCCCTCGCGCCCACTCGCCCGCGCGCCTGCGCGCCCGCGCGCCTGCGCGACCGCTCGCCTGCGCGACCGCTCGCCCGCGCGACCGCTCGCCCGCGCGGCCGCTCGCCCGCTCGCCCGCGCGCCCGCTCGCCCGCGCGCCCGCGCGCCCGCGCACCCGCGCGACCGCTCGCCTGCGCGCCCGCACGACCGCTCGCCTGCGCGCCCGCACGACCGCTCGCCTGTGCGCCCGCGCGACCACCGTTCGCGCCGAATTTTACAGCCAGTGATAGCAGCAGGAATGCGTGTTCCCAGACAGCGCTCTGGATCGCCTCCATCCAATCGCAGGACTGTTGTGCAGGACAGGGAAGACACTTCAGAGAGGTCAGTGCGTCTTTCTTCCCTCTTTCCTTTTCAGGCAGGTCCAGTTGTGTCCACTCCGAAGGATCTCCCGATCCCTTTTCCTCCAACGAGGATTTTGGACTCTGTGTCCGTTGAACAACAGACTTGGTTTGGTCCTCTGATGCGGGCGTTAGTGAGGGTAATGAAACCAACACTCGCCGATCAGGGCAACAAACCAAAGGCTGCCTCACCTACACTGAAGAGAAAGAGAGGAGTGGACTTCGTGGTGACTTCCCCCAGGGAGAAGTTGGTACCTAAGAGGTCTGTCGGGAAGGCCCCTTCCCCTGCTCGAGCGTTTTCTCCTTCTCCCGTGGACGAGGCTTTTCCGTCCTCGGGTGAGTCCAGTGAAGCGATAGTCTTCCCCTCAGCACCAAGGGGGGAGCCTTCTCTTCATGGAGGAGAATCGTCTCGTGCGGAAGGGGCTCTTCGAACCTCTTTGTTGGGATCCTGTATCCCTCCCAGGAGGGAACCCAAGGACTCCAAGACCATCCCGAAATCATCTTCGAGGATTCGCCAGGAACCCGCGGCTCCCCGGGGGAACGTCCACGCTTCACCCCAGGAAGAGATTCCGGGGACAGGAGACTTAGCTACCAGCCCGCAAGGAGGAGATCAGCAGGAATCTGAACATGCCTTCTGGCAGGTCCTGCGCCTGATGAGGCAACTCAACGAGTTCATGGACCCCGTGATCGCCCCCCGAGAAGGCAAGGACACAATCTTGGACGAAGTGTTTGACGTTCGGAAAGCCCCTAAGTCCAGTGCGGCTCTGCCCTGGTCTCGGGGTCTGAAGAGTACCAGAGCTAGCGCCAACGCCCAGCTCGCGATTCTTGCCTCCTCCAGTCGTTCCTCTGCCGGGAACAAACTCATCCCTCCTTCTCATCTCCAGCAGAGGAGGTATATTGAGATCTTGGGTGAGTCCAGTCTCGCTCTTCCTCTCCATCACTCCGTGGAGGAGCTGGCGAAGGGAGTTCCCCTTGAGAAGCTCTCTGCCCGGCAGGTGTCGTTCTCGGCGTTGGAGATCCTGAGCCATGAGAAGGTCGCGAAGTGCGCCATGCAGGCCACTTCATGGTTGGATTTATGGCTAGGAACTCTGGGCATCCTATTGCGCTCCGAGGAATTGTCTAGGGAGACCAATAGGAAGGCCCTGGAGACCTTCTTACTCTCGGGCACCCGCTCCATCGAGTTCTTGGCGCACCAGGTCACCACCCTGTGGGCCAACTCGGTGTTGAAGCGGCGCGATGCGGTGACCGAGAGATTCCATCCGAAGGTCCCCGCCGTGGATGTGTGTAGGCGTTGCGTCCGCAGGTGGCAGCAACACGGGGCCGATGCTTGGACGGTTTCAGTGATCGGCCAAGGCTATCGCGTCCCGTTCACATCATCTCAACCTCCCCTGACAGCAAATCCAGTGTCGTTGAGCTCCTATGCCACGGGGTCGGCAAAGGGGCTTACCCTTCGGGCCAAAGTAGAGACTATGCTCAAGAAGGGTGCTCTCCAGGAGGTCGTCGACGGCTCCCCAGGCTTCTTCAGTCGACTCTTTCTTGTAAAGAAGGCGTCTGGAGGCTGGAGACCTGTCATTAACCTCTCAGCTCTGAACAGGTTTGTCAAGCAAACCCGGTTCAGCATGGAGACAGCGGACAAGGTCAGACTTGCGGTGAGACCACAAGACTTCATGTGCACACTGGATCTAAAGGACGCGTACCTCCAGATCCCAATCCATCCGTCTTCCAGGAAGTACCTAAGATTCTGCCTAGACGACAAGATCTACCAGTTCAAGTTGCTGTGTTTCGGTCTCTCCACAGCTCCTCAGGTGTTCACCAGAGTGTTCACCCTGATTTCATCTTGGGCGCACAGGAACGGCATTCGTCTCCTTCGTTATCTGGACGACTGGCTGATCCTAGCAGACTCTGAGTTGACCCTTCTTCGGCACCAAGACAGGCTTCTAGGTCTTTGCCAGGATCTGGGGATCGTGGAAAACCTTGAGAAGTCCTCTCTGCAGCCGTCCAACGACTGGTTTATCTAGGCATGCTGATAGACACCAATCTCCACAAAACCTTTCCATCAGACGACCGGATAGCAAGGCTGAGGAGGGTGGCGGAACCCTTCCTCAGGCGAGAAGAGCTCCCCACCCAGTCGTGGTTACGTCTCTTAGGTCACCTGTCCTCCCTGGCTCGTCTGGTTCCAAACAGCCGCCTCAGGATGAGATCCCTGCAGTGGCGGCTCAAGTCCCGGTGGAATCAAGGATCCGATTCCCCGGACATTATGATCCCGATAGGATCCTTGGAACGGACGGACTTGCGGTGGTGGCTGGTCGACGAGAACCTGCGGAAGGGAGTGAGTCTTCTCATCCTGCCCCTGGAATTGACTCTGTTTTCAGACGCGTCAAAAGAAGGGTGGGGGGCGCACGTTCTGAACCAGAGGGCCTCAGGCCTTTGGTCAGAATCAGAAAAGTGCCTGCACATCAACCTGCTAGAATTGAAGGCCGTCTTTCTGGCTCTTCAGCAGTTCCAACGGACCCTGGCGGGTCACTCCGTGGTGGTGATGAGCGACAACACCATGGTAGTGGCTTATATCAACAAGCAGGGAGGCACTTTTTTGCAGCAGCTATCCCATCTTGCAGTAGAGATTCTGAGGTGGACCGAAGTCCACTCGATAACACTATCAGCTCGCTTCATTCCTGGCAAGAGGAATGTGCTCGCCGACAGTCTGAGCAGGGCCTCGCAGATAGTGAGTACCGAGTGGTCTTTGGATCCTCAGAGAGCCAACAAAGTCCTGACTTTGTGGGGGTTCCCCGACCGTGGACCTGTTCGCGACAGCATTGAATTTCAAGCAGCCTCTGTACTGCTCCCCAGTCCCGGACCCCAAGGCACTCTGGCAAGATGCTTTCCAGCAACGGTGGGACAACATCGACGTGTACGCCTTCCCACCGTTCTGTCTGATGAGAAGGGAGCTCAACAGGATCAGACTATCAGTCAACTGTTCGATGACTCTGGTAGCTCCGCTATGGCATCACGCGGAATGGTTCCCGGACCTTTTGCAGCTCCTGACGGAGCTCCCGAGGAAACTTCCTCCACGACACGAGCTTCTCAGACAACCCCACTCCGACGTCCCTCAGAAGGCCGTGGCCTGGCTTCGGCTTCACGCCTGGAGACTATCCAGCGTCTACTCACGGAGAGAGGCTTTTCGCAACAGGTTGCGGAGAGAATGTCTCGGCACCTGCGAAGGTCCTCTGAGGGAGTCTACCAGGCGAAGTGGAGAGTCTTTTGTGGTTGGTGTCGTGAGAGGGGTATCTCTCCACTCGATGCCACTATTCCAGCAATAGCGGACTTCCTCGTTTATCTGCGGGAGGAAATGCGCCTTTCTGTCTCGGCAGTGAAAGGCTATCGCTCAGCCTTAAGCTTGGCCTTCAGGCTGAAAGGCGTGGATATTTCTTCCTTGCTAGAACACACTCTACTCATACGTAGCTATGAGCTTACCTGCCCCCAGTCGGAAGTGAGACCACTTCCTTGGAACGTGGTTCGGGTCCTCAGGGCTCTTAAGAGACCTCCCTTTGAACCATTACGCCAGTCCTCCGATCGCCACCTGTCTTGGAAGACGGCTTTCCTGCTCGCTTTGGCCAAGCGGGTTAGTGAACTTCATGGTCTCTCGTACGACATCACCCATTCAAGGGGATGGGGGGAGGTAACGTTCAGGTTCGTCCCTGAGTTTGTAGCCAAGACTCAGAATCCTGGAGTGCCGGATCCTCGGTTCGACTCTTTCAGGATCGCGAGTCTCCGCTCTGTAACAAGCGACCCAGACCAGCTGCTGCTATGTCCAGTGAGGTGTCTGAGGCACTACTTGAAGAGAACGGCTGCAGTCCGTCCTCAAGTGCGAGCATTGTTTGTGAGCACAGGCAGGACGAAGAGGAGGGTCACCAGGAACAGCATCTCAGCTTGGATTCGAAGGGTTATCCACCATGCCTTGAATCTAGACCCTCCTCCGTCACGTTGCCCTAGGGCACACGATGTCAGGGGTGTTGCTACGTCCTTGGCTTTCAAGAGAAACTTCTCTGTGACGCAGGTACTTGAAGCTGGGGTCTGGAAGCGTCAGACGACCTTCACAGGCCACTACCTGCAAGACGTGACCCACAGGAGCCTCGATACGTTTTCTATCGGCCCTGTGGTGGCTGCACAACAGCTAGTCTAACCTCAGGCTCCTTTATGGACAAGTAGCAGTGGGTTAAGGGCGTTGTTACCCGGTTTTAGTCTGCGTGAATGAAAGAGTATGTCTGACCCTTACTTCTTTCTTCATTCTCCCTTCTCTTGGGGAAGCAGCATCCTGGTCCTCGCATAGCTGACCTCGACCTCTGCAGGTAACCCATGCTTCCTTGTGCTCCTAGTATTAAGTTTAATACTGTTGCGTCCCCCATACCTTGACGAGGTGGTATTGGGAACGTCCTATCCTAGATTCCTATCTAAAGGTCTCAAGGTCAACTTCATAGAACGAATCACACCTTCCTCCACACACAACTTATGTAAGCCACTCGTTCCTAGCAAAGCAAGGAACTTGTGAGGTGCAGGGGCTCCTTCTCTCAAGTGCTGCTCACTGAGGGATTGAGTCCCCGGGCAAAGCCGAAGTCAGTAAGGCTAGGGACTTTCCATCCTACCTAAGGGGTAAGTCACCCAATGTAAATAGCGTGGTTTGTATTTCGGTTACGGAACAAATGACAAATTCAAAGATAATTTGTATTTTTCCTAACCATACAAACCTTAGCTATTTACACATATTTCCCCGCCATCCCTGGCCCCCAAGTCAAGTCCTACTTCTAAGTGAAGTGAAGCAAATCACCGGGGGTAATTAACCCTCGTTAAAAACTATTGGCTCGTCATTTCAGCTACGCTAAAAGGTAAACCCAATGTAAATAGCTAAGGTTTGTATGGTTAGGAAAAATATAAATTATCTTCGAATTTGTCATTTTGTGTTGTCAATGGTACCAGTAGAGTGGGTTTGTGCTTGAGTGTTGTATTCAAGGGGTATTAGTTTGTTGAGTGTAGTTGGAAAAGTGTATGGTAGAGTACTGATTAATAGGATGAAGGATAAAACAGAGAATGCAATATTAGGAGTACAGGGTGGTTTTGAAAGAGGTAGGGGTTGTATGAATCAGATTTTTACAGTTAGGTAGATATGCGAGAAATATTTAGCAAAAGGTAAGGAGGTGTATGTTGCGAATATGGATCTGAAGAAAGCGTATGATAGAGTTGATAGGGAAGCAATGTGGAATGTGATGAGGTTATATGGAGTTGGTGGAAGGTTGTTGCAAGCAGTGAAAAGTTTCTACAAAGGTAGTAAAGCATGTGTTAGGATAGGAAATAAAGTGAGCGATTGGTTTGCGGTGAGAGTGGGGCTGAGACAGTGATGTGTGATGTCACTGTGGTTGTTTAACTTGCATGTTGATGGAGTGGTGAGAGGTGTATGCTCGAGTGCTTGGACGAGGATTGAAACTGGTAGACGAGAATGACCATGAATTGGAGGTAAATCAGTTGTTGTTTGCGGATAATACTGTACTGGTTGCAGACGCGGAAGAGAAGCTTGGCCGATTAGTGACCGAATTTGGAAGGGTGTGTGAGAGAAGAAAGTTGAGAGTTAATGTGGGTAAGAGTAAGGTTATGAGATGTACGAGAAGGGAGGGTGGTGCGAGGTTGAATGTCGAGTTACTTGAGGAGGTGGATCAGTTTAAGTACTTGGGGTCTGTTGTTGAAGCAAATGGTGGAGTGGAAGCAGATGTACGTCAGAGAGTGAATGAAGGATGCAAAGTGTTGGGGACAGTTAAGGGAGTAGTAAGAAATAGAGGGTTGGGCATGAATGTAAAGAGAGTTCTGTATGAGAAAGTGATTGTACCAACTGTGATGTATGGATTGGAGTTGTGGGGAATGAAGTGATGGAGAGACAGAAATTGAATGTTTGAGATGAAGCGTCTAAGGAGTATGGTTGGTGTATCTCGAGTAGATAGGGTTAGGAACGAAGTAGTGAGGGTGAGAATGGGTGTAAGAAATGAGTTAGCAGCTAGAGTGGATATGAATGTGTTGAGGTGGTTTGGCCATGTTGAGAGAATAGAAAATGGCTGTATTCTAAAGGTGATGAATGCAAGAGTTGATGGGAGAAGTACAAGAGGAGGGCCAAGGTTTGGGTGGATGGATGGAGTGAAGAAAGCTTTGGGTGATAGGAGGATAGATGTGAGAGAGGTAAGAGAGCATGCTAGAAATAGGAATGAATGGTGAGCGATTGTGACGCAGTTCCGGTAGGCCCTGTTGCTTCCTCCGGTGCGTTGGATGACCGCGGAGGTAGCAGCAGCAGGGGATTCAGCGTTATGAAGCTTTATCTGTGGTGGATAATGGGGGAGGGTGGGCTGTGGCACCCTAGCAGTACCAGCCGAACCCCGTTGAGTCCCTTGTCAGGCTGGGAGGAACGTAGAGAGTAGAGGTCCCCTTTTTTTGTTTCATTTGTTTGATGTTGGCTAACCCCCAAAATTGGGGGAAGTACCTTGGTATATAAATGCATGTACAGTTTGTTTTATGGTATTCCGTCTTTTTCAGTCGCGAGAAAGCTGCAACAGTGACTCTTCCATTCTTTTAAGCCCTTTTCTGTTGTAATCCTTACTGTATATCCTTGCTTCCTGGCATCTTCTCTATCTATGTATGACTATCAACTTAACATGTATTTTGAGAAGGCTGATCTACTTTCGTCTTTTAATTTTGGATTTCATGGTGGTACCTTCTTGTTTCCTAAATCGAGTCTCTTAACACTTCGCATTTTGTTCAGTGTGCAATCTAACCTTATTTGAAACTGTATTTGTGGTTATTCCCTCTTGATTCTATTCCCTAATCACTAAATTATCTACAGTACCACTTTTCTGTTCCTGTTCATTTGTTTTAAAAAGATTCTTTTACTAATATTTTCTTGCTTTTGACACTTAATTAATTGATGCCTTTTTTTATGCTTCCTATTTTGTTATAAAAATCCTCTTTCAGCTTTCATCACCTTTCATTTTACCTTATCAACCTTAAGGCTACCTCAGATTTGATTACTCTCACTATTGACCATTTTATTTGTTTCAAATTTCTCTTACTTAACGTCTGTTTCTATAAACTTATTTTTCACTGCTTATTTCCATTGTTATTTGTTAAATCTTACGTTTATAAATTATTCAATACTTCCAAATAGTTATATTCTGTGTTCCTGTTGTTCAATAACTTTGTTTTTTACACTCATTGGCGTTTTGATATTTCCGTTTCCCCTGTTGTACTAGTAAGTTCTGTAATGCTATTAAGAAAATAAGCTTTTTGCTGTATCTCATCCATTTCCTGTTTCTCGCCTCTGTAGCAGCTTCGTATTCTATAACATTTGTGCCTGCATCCCCTTCCCATCCAAAAGGCAATGGATTCCATAAGAGGTCACTTAGAATCTCCATAGCATTTGTGCTTGCACTCTCTTACTTTGCTTCCAAAAGGCTTTGTATTTTCTTTCTCAATAATATCGGTAAACTAATATTTTCTTTTTCAATAATATCGGTAAAGTTCTGCCATCTATACATATCATCATCCTTCCCTATTTTTTATACATCTTAGTATCGGTAATTTATATGTTCCTGTTTATATCCCCCCCCAAAAAAATATATATATATATATATATATATATATATATATATATATATATATATACATATTCTCACAACTACTTTGGCCCCTTAGTACAAACTTGCAACTTATTTCTTTCTCAAATTATGATAAAATTGACAAGGTACTTATACGAGATGAATATCTATTTTTATTGGGTGCGATATTTATATCATTTGCTTGTCTCCTTTTTTCATCCATCCTCAATCGCGTCTGGCTCTGCGAACATACTTTTACCGCCCTTTGTCTACCATTAAATCTCTACACATGATATCAAAGAAGTGCTTGATAAATGTCATCAGGATTTATTAATATCCTTGAGAGATCTCCTAATAATCGAAATATGTAGTGTGTTTTCGGATTATAAAAATAAAAAACCAGTGAAGCGACAAGTGAAACATAAAATTGTGAGCGATATTATAACTCTTAGCACGTGCATAATTAATTCACATAAAAATAAAGAACTAGATAAAATTTTCAATGAGCACAGTGCACATAACTTTGATGATAATTTGATTATAGCAGAACTACTTCAAATAGTAACATCACTTCAAGAAAGAGTCTATAAGATCGAACAATCAATGCCAAAATATTCAGAAAATAGTGTTAATGAATCGCGCCAAACTCTCCCCCAATCTCCTTTGATAAGGAACCCTGACTTACTCAGGGAGGAAACAGTGCAGGTGGACAGCCAGCCACTCCCTAATCCACTGCCCTCCCCCACACTTCCCCCTATCGACAACAATTATTTACAACAGGAAGAAGAAGATGAGAGCGAAGGCCAGGAGGAAGAAAGGGAGGAGGAGGAAGCAGTCCCTACGGACCAACGCAGTGTCCTACCACCGGTCAACAAAAAGAAAAATAGAAAAACACGTCAAGAGCAAAATTCGGAAGACAACATCGTAGTACAACCCAAAAGGTCAGTACAAATATACATTGGAGGTGTCAGCAGCAATGCATCTATTAAGAATGTTGTTGATGAGTTAGTTTTCCGAGGGCTCTCACAACAAGAAGTTAAAGTACGGCACCTTGGACATTCTAAAAGAGGCCAATCATTTGTAGCAGAGGTGCCAGAGAATAAGCAGAATACAGTGATGGGAGGTCATCCGTGGGCTGCCGGTATAATCACTCGACCGTTTCTGCCCCACATTAGGAGAAGACAATTAGAAACCGCCGCGAAGCCGTTGACGCAAAGAAATGTAGGTAGGCCTAAACAGCCATTTCGGACGGGGTTTAGATGGAATACCCACTCCTACCACTCCCATGATAAAAGGCCATTCCCTCAACACCAAGGATCACCCCCGCAATACCGAAGTGAGGAATACAATAGGAGACCACCCCATAGGCAGTCGACAAATAGAGCCAATTATAGAGGTCACTCAGCTCAGCCTTATGACTACCATGACCTCTCCCATGACAACTACTGGTCACGAGCGGATACCTGGGAATATGACTTCCCGCCTCTTCCATCAAGAGGCAGTTATCACACAAGAAGTGCTCGTCCCGGACATTGGTACTGGGATAGCTAATCATGTGACTCCAAAAAACGATCTTTTGTGTATAGAATATTTGAATGTACAGTCTCTCCTTAGTAAGATATGTGAAATTGAATTAATGCTCTTAAACAGAAATATTGATGTATTATGTTTAACTGAGACTTGGTTAACCCCGAATGTTGTCGATTCACTCATTGATTTTCCTAATTATACAATATATAGATGTGACAAAGGAAGAGGTGGAGGTTGTTGTATTTATGTAAAAAATAATCTTTCTGTTAATATTTGTAATCTTAATGTTCAAAGAGTAGAGGGGGTAGAAGAGGTTTGGCTCTCTGTACAATCTCGTAAGCTACCTTCTGTTATCATTGGTTGCTTGTATAGACATCCGCATGCTTCAAATGATACTTTTAACTATATTTTGGAATGTCTGAGAATGATTTCTCTAAAGAATAAATCAATTTATGTAATAGGTGATCTAAATGATGATTTGATGTTAGGTTCAGCAAAGATACATAATATTTTAAGAGTCACCAAATTAAATCAAATGATTAATAAACCTACTAGAGTTAGCCCCATCTCATCCACACTACTAGACGTGTTAATAACAAACAAGCCGGAAAGTGTCATTAAAATTGAGGTAAATCCAAGTATTGTAGCTGACCATGAACATATTTCATTTATCATAGATATTAAGAAGCCAAAGCGTAAACCAGTCACGGTAACCTCTAGGTGTTTAAAATATTATTCTGCAGATTTTTTGTGCAATACATTGCTAGACCAGAAAATAATTTTAGATACAATCATGCATACTGATGACACAGATATTCAAACAGGAATTTTCAATAAAGTATATAATAGTGCCTTAGATAAATGTGCCCCAATAACCACGAAGGAAATAAGGAGACCCAGTGCACCTTGGATAGACAATGATCTCAAAAACAGTATGATTGAAAGGGACAAAATGCAAGAAAGGCTTAAACATAATAGACATGATGAGAATCTTAACAATTCGTATAAGGAAATGAAAAAACTCATCAATTCGAAAATGCGTACTGCCAAAGCTTATTATAACAAAGACAAGATCAAGAAAAGTAAATCTCGTAGAGAAACATGGAAAATTATGAATAATATTGTATCTACTAAAACAAATAAAAAGATTGAATACGACAACCCAAAAGCTAGAGCAGATCAATTTAACCAATACTTTGCTAAGGTAGGAAAAATAACTTATAATAAAACGCAGGAAATTCTACAAAAGTACGAAAATGAAGATATTAGAAACACTCAAAATAATTTTGGCAATAATATAAGATTGTTTAGACCGCAACCAGTTACAGTAGAAACAATAATATTAACAGTTAAGAGTTTGAATAATAGTAATGCTTACGGAACGGATGGTATTCCTACTAGTTTTCTAAAAGATTCCCTTACAGTTATTGCATATTATATCACGGTTATCATAAATACATCGATTGTAACTGGGAAATATCCTTCTATGTGGAAACAACCCCTCGTAGACCCTCTTCACAAGAAAGGAGACAAGGACGACCCTGGTAATTATAGACCTGTTTCTATCCTTCCCGTAATATCGAAAGTAATAGAAAAGATTGTATGTAATCAGTTAATGGAACATCTAGAAAAAAATAATTTGATCTCTAACACTCAGCATGGATTCCGTAAAGGTTTATCAACAGAAACAGCTTTGATGAAATTAACAGATGAAATTTATAAAAATATCGATAGAAAAAAAGTTTCCATATTAATTTTATGTGACCTATCAAAGGCATTTGATAGTGTCAACCATGATGAATTGTGTAAATCTCTTAAGGAACATTACATTGATACGTTCTGGTTTCAGGATTACTTGAAGGATAGAAGTCAGGTAGTTAGATTGGGAGACGTAAATTCTTGCATTGAAAAGGTTGAATTTGGAGTCCCACAGGGATCTGTCCTAGGTCCAATTCTGTTTTTAGTCTACGTTAATGACATGATTAAATTCATAGAAAACTGCTTGCTAATTCAATACGCTGATGACACCCAAGTTCTTTTGGCTGATCAAATAGAAAATTTAGATGGCTTGATAAAAAGGGCTGAACTAATATTGCTCAAAATTAAGAAATATTTTCTAAGAAAAGGGCTATTATTAAATGCCACCAAAACACAGTGCATGTTTGTGGGTAGCTCACAATATATTAGCAAAATTCCAAATGGCATTATAATAAAATGCGATGGTGATGAAGTAAAGATAAGTCAACATGTGAAAAATCTAGGTCTACACATGGACAGGTACATGACATTCAGTACTCACATTGACGAGCTGAGTAGAAAAGTTAGTGGCATTCTAATGTATTTAAGTAGAGTAAAAGATTACTTTGATGATACTACTCGAGCTTTTATTGTGGAAAGTCTGGTCTTGAGTGTAATAAACTACTGTATTAAGATATGGGGGTCAACTAATGATATGCATATGGAAAAAGCTCAAAAAATCCAAAACTTTGCAGGTAGAGTAGCTGTTATTGGGGTGAAAAAACACGATCACATCACCCCAACCCTCCAGCAATTAAAGTGGATAAAATTAAAAGAAAAGTGTATGTACGATGTTTGTGTTTTTGTTTTTAAAAGTTTGAGAAAAGAATATCCCAACTGGCTATACACATTTCCCACAGTTGGTAACTGTAGGAATGCATTAACCAGACAGAATGAAAATCTATATGTAGACAGCTATCGAACTGATTTGGGTTCACGCTCAATGGCAATAAGGGGCCCAGCTTGCTGGAACAAACTACCTCTGGAAATAAGAAAATGTACAAATGTTAGTACTGATTTATTCAAAAAGAAACTTAGGCAATATTTTTTAAATTTTACTTGAATGTATATATATCCTAAATTTTTACAATCCAATTATTGTGAATTTTATGTAAATAATTTATATTGTTATGTAACAGAATAACCATTTTATAATGGAATAAAGGTTTTTGACTTTTGACTTTTGACTTACTCATAGTTTTCCCTTTCTCCTTTATCTTCACAATGTTTGATCTAGTACCCTGTGTAAAACTATAAAAATAATGTTATGTTAAATTAACCTGTAGTAACTATCATCTTCATAGATGTCACGCTGGAATAAATATATAGTTTCAATATTTCCATAAGTCTCAATGAATTAAGCGTCCGTAGGTAAGTAATATATATATATACTGAAGGAAGATAGGAAGGCACAGGCTTTTAACACACAAAGGAGTGTGCTATGAAAAGATGCCAGATACTCCTATGCGAAACGAATGGCTCCATCTGTTGAGCGAGCAACCAAACATTCAGAGCGGTAATGCTTACGGGTACTGTATATAGGATGGAATTCGATTGTAAATTTTGCGACATATTTGTTCATAATTTGCATTACTATGTCAGTATATTTTACTCATATATTCACGATATTCTTAAATTTTAGGTAACTAAATTGCAAAATATGTTTCTGTTTATTTTTTAGAGATTCAATAGCTATATCTCTCATGATTTAGTTAATTTTCTTGCAAATTTAAGTATTGTACAGTATATTACAACCATTTTTAAATGTTCTATACAATACCACATTCGAATAAATTAAAACATACTGTATATCTGATTTGTTAAACTTAGCCACATATGCTTATGTGTAGGCATACATTTAATTACAGTTTGTAGGCCACTGTAAGATGGAGAGATATTAGGTGTATAAAAACAATTGTATTTTATTTTTTATTGAAATGGAAAAGCATGATGCACTCATGTATAGTCTAGTATTATAAACTAATAAATGTACAAATCAGAAGGATCAAAATAACACAAAATTGTATCACACAAAAATAATCAAACGGGGGTTGGAAATAGAAATAAGGTAGCATACAAGCCAACAAAAAATGAAAAACAAAAGAGATTTACTGTGGATGCCTTGCCTTATAATCTTACATCCAATATCAGTGGGGCTTACTCATTAGCAGCACATACTGCATGGACTCACCGTTCTTTGTCGTTAGGGAACCTGTGAAATACCAAATGAGGATCGATTTCTTTTTGTTTATGGCACACAACACAAATTGTGTGACTTCTTTACTGTCGGCGCCATTTTTTCGTTTGAGTTAACTATCAAATTCTGAATATAAAAACAAACAGACGACAAACGATGTATACCTACAACGCCATCTGAAACCGGAGCAACCAACTATTGTGTTCACTTTAGAGTTGCCAACTAGCTATTAACATCCTATTTTGAGCCTTCCTATCTTCAGTATATAATAGTCTTTGGTAGTATATTGATGATTTAAATTTGAATGGCATCGTTCCTCACTTCAAGGTTGGCAGGTATGTTTTAATTTGTGAATTTTGTTGTATATATTACAGAGTGAAGGAGGACAGGACCTGTGTCATCTAACAGCAAGGAGAAGAGGTGATTTTTGGTGCTATGTCCAAAAATTCAAAACAAATACTCATATGGCAACTCTTGGCCTCCATAAATGCCTTGAAACCATTGTTTGAGATATATTATACAGTACTTTGGGTTAAAATAAAAAAATAATAAATACCAATTTCATTTTATTTGTTTCCAATACACAGTAAACTACCTGCTTCCCGCCAGTGCAGCAAAAAACATTCCGCCAGAAAGAAAATAAATAAATAAAAAAAAAAAAAATTTTTTATTACAATTATGGATCCAGATAAGAAGTTAGTTTGCCCTGGATTTACCAGCTTCTATTTTATTTTTCTTGGGTCTCGGCGATCCTATTGCCTCTCAGCTGTTCCTTGCTATACAGATATTGTGGTTACCTGCAAGATGAAAAAAAAAAAATTGTTAATTGAATTGTTAGTTACTTTTCTAATGCATGACACAATGTACCAGGATAAACTACAAAAAATGCCAGGGCGTGTATATTCGCTAAATGTTAACGTTAAAAACTGAATGACAATTTATCTTTTAAATACAGAGGACTACCATCAACCTAACTATTATGCGCACTCAAAATGAGTAACGTCTCGAAATTTAAGCAAATCAAATTACATTGCCTTTACATGTCATTCATTTGAAGCACCAAGTGTTTATCATCACGCTATTACACAATAAATGAAACGATGATTAACTAAAATCTAACGGTCTTTACTTATAACAAATATGCGGGTCAATATTATGTATTCCATATTGGATTTACAAATACTTCGCGCTGTAAATTTTACCAGATTTGTCAAACACGAAAATCATCTTGTCATTCAAAAGACAAAGAAATTGGACTAAACGAGGATAGGAATTGCACGAGCAAATCAAGCACCCAAACATTTCCTGATATTAAATCCATCGCACCCCCTCCTACCATACAACAATCCCAAAACATATGAACATTTCACAACCCCGCCCCCTTTCACATATAACTACAATACTTTCACTATCAACCCATTACATTAATGTAATATTAATTGCGAACAATGGGACAACCAAAATATAAAACTTTCTAATTTTTGCCATGCTAAACCCGTTAATTATCAAGTGATAATATATAACACATCACAGATTGAGTTGTGGGTCATATGAACATAATTAAATATTTGAGGACAGAAAACATTTAGGTTAATCTGGTGAATTACAATGACTGAAGTAACAACCAAAATCAGCATTAACATTTAATTCAACTGTTTTATTTCATGAAAAACTACTAAGCTTCGGGAAATTAGAATCAGTGCTACTGTAATCGGTTTCTTGAAATTAATTTAGATGCTTTGGAATTTTTTTCTTATATAATGAGGTACACATATACAATCTTACAATTTATAACATACATCATAGTATATTTACAGAAATTTTTTATTTATGTAAATATATTATGCATATATGTTATGAATTGTAACATTGTAAATGTATTTCATAATAAAAGATGAAATCTTTTCAAAAGCATTTAAAAGATTTTAATTTTTAAGCCCTCATACACTCGCCACTTCATACACCGAACCCCCAACAAAATGTTTGGATTGAGAAAACCTAAGTCCGATCTTAAAATTCACATTAAATCGTACACGAATTTGTTAATTAAAATATCGAGCAACGTTATATACGATGCGTTACAAAAACACCCTTGGTTAAAAAGACCATCGTAAAAACTTCGGTTTGATTTTTTTTTTCCCGGTGGATGATCTATTGTAAATAAAAAATACGTCCACATCATAAAACTAAACTTTAACACCTGCAATGACCCTGACTTTTGAATAAAGAAAATTATAGTTTTATTTTATTAAAGAGTAACATAGCCTTGATTACTCTGACTTCACTCATAGGATAAAAACAAAAATAAATCAAATTACAACCACTTCCTAAGAGAAAAAACATTATTATAATAACCATACATACTGATGGGGCCGGTGTTTTAAAATTCAATTCAAAACTACTTAAAGCAAACGAAATCTATTATACACTATTGAAGAAGTTAGATACCAAAGGCAGCCCACATAATTACTTTAAACTTGCAACATTTCGGGAGTCTAGTAGGAGAAGCAATGTGTAGCAAGGGAGTTGACGGTCCAGCACAGTGAACGAATTCTAAACACTAAGCTAAACGAGGATTGACATACGAGAGAGAGAGAGAGAGAGAGAGAGAGAGAGAGAGAGAGAGAGAGAGAGAGAGAGAGAGAGAGAGAGATTAATCAGGATGGCAAAGATAGAGTAGTTTAAGAATTATTTATACTCTATAAAATCCTTAAAAATTCTCCCAAGCCCTTTCTCAGCGATAATTATCTTTACGTATATAGAACACACTCTAGGAAATAATACAAACTTATTTGAGAATTTGCAATATTCTACTTTAGAATGAATCTGATAGTGTTAATTACTTTGATATAAAATGCCAGTTTAGAATACACTTCAATGGGTAATTTCTTGATAAATATTGAAATAAGAATAGCTTTTTTTCAAGATTATTAAACACTGGATTTTTATGTCAATGCAAAACTGTTTTCTAACATACAAGATCACCTTGTATTCAACAAACTGACCTAGTAATTATACCCTATACAGTTACTGGTTACAGAAATCCATCTTATTAATGGAAGAAAAACTGAAAGCTCGTAAAAAAAGATATAAACTTAGCTTGCAGGAAGGCTACATAAAAACAAAACTACTATTTTGGGTACTGTAAAAACATTTCCCTTGCTCATACTGGTAAACTAAGAACCCAGACCAAGTAATTATTGGAGTAGACACTTTAATAGATTAAAATTCCCAGTAAATGATAGGCTATACCATTGTAGATGGATTACCAAATACTTGAACCAATGTTAAAACCCGTATAACTTATTTCTAGCTTCAAAACCTTTTTCTTCAGGAGTGAGAATTGAAGTACGTTGAAATAATTTGGTCACGTATCAGTATCATGCACACACACACACACACACACAGAGAGAGAGAGAGAGAGAGAGAGAGAGAGAGAGAGAGAGAGAGAGAGAGAGAGAGAGAGAGAGAGAGATTTAATATTGTTACCGACATTAAATGCTCGCAGTCTTCGATTTTCAGGTATTAAAAGGCTAAACCTATATGCAGTTTTTAGAGTTAACTGTATACATAAACTCGGGTACTTGTCATCTAGTATTGTCTTGTGAATATACCGAAAGGTGTTGACTATTATAACTGCCCTGTTATGAGGACCCTGCACGATCAATCTTTTGGTAGGAAAAATAAAGATTGTCCTCAATATTGATTAAGTCAATCACGTACCCTCGCATCGCTCAATTTTAATGGTCAATCTCATTAATTCCACACTACTTTACTTTACTTTGATGGCTGCTTTTCCGGTCCCACACAGCAGGGGAATCCCACGAGGCTTCATATAGTTAACACGCTTTCTGTTATGGATACAGCGTGTAGTTCAGTCAAGGCCGTACTTGAGACGGCCTTGGTTCAGTGGCACTGATGTTTTTGGATTAAAAAAATGCATCGCTGAATGAAAGGTTTTTTATAAGAGGAAACGATAATAAAGCCAAACATATGTTAGTACTTCAAATTCTTTTTTTTTTTTTTTTTTTTTTTTTTTTTTTTTTATTAAGAACAGTGAATATTTTAAGGAGTTATTATGAGTTATTGTATATGGCGACTCCATTGATCTCAAATAAGAAACAAGTCATGCGAGAAGCTATCTCGCAAACTGAAACGTTATCAATCCTCTTGCGTTATCTTGCTACAAGTGGCAACACTTTTGAAGTCTTGAAGTTTGTTACTGCCGTGTTTCTGCAGTCTATCAGCGCCAATATTATCTAAACCCTCTAAACCATTAGAAGATGCCTAAAATATTATACAAGTTTGGAAATTTTTTTCCCCATCCAATTACGTGGTTTTGTACATGTTTATTTGAAATTCGAAAAAAAAATCAAAAAAGATATTTAGTTGCTGAGACCTATCAGATGTAGCCATATTCACAATACGAATTATTTTGTATCTATTTGTGGGTGAGAATTTTGGAATGCTACTAAAGGTGCCTTTTATGTTATGCTGCCGTACTAATAACGATCGAGTCCCCCATCGGATTCGCAAGCAATGTCTTTGATATCAATTTTAACATATATTGACTATCAGTGCTGAATCAATTTCCTGCAATTACAATGTCCAAGCAGATGCCAGACTGAAAGACTGTTTTCAGTTCCTCGAAGACATTTGCATGTAGGGGATATTAGAGAAAGTGTGTGTGTGTGTGTGTGTGTGTGTGTGTGTGTGTGTATCAGCTCTTTCTCGTAGGCCTATTCATTTATTTATTTTGTTTCAATCATAATATTCATTCGTGTTTATCTTTCATAATGCTGTCAATCCCTTGTAATGACGAATGCACTCTATAGGTCATTCCCTCTCCACCTCCTTGAGGTTCTTAATGACGGCTAAGTAAACAGTGAAGTATATTGTGCAATTAGCCCCTCAAACCATGGCAATTGCTCCACAAGTATTGAGCAACCATTCAATCTTAACCGCAGACGTTCAATAATTTTGGCAATACCAGAAAACTGATCGTGTAGGGGCACATTATAAGTATGTCATGTAGCCGGCTTATATAGTTTTCTGGCCCGCCATGGGCGTGGAGATATTTCTTCAGCACTCAGAAGGTAGTACGAGCCGACTAAGGAAGAGGTCAGAACAGATGTTGAAAGCAGGATCAAGAGATCCTGGTTGAGAGGCACAAGGAACATAGAAGGAATTGTGTGTGAAACTTTCCAGTAGACTAACCACTTGGAATTATGAGTGTTAATGTGTGTATTTTGTTTGTTATTCCTAAACATATCGAGAAGTTCTTTGCAATTTGTAAACTAAACTTAATCACGTAGACTTCTTTTTTGAGTTGTTAGTTGATACTGTGCTTTATCGATTATTTTCTTATGTATGCTTTACTTTATTCGATTTAAAATATATATATATATATATATATATATATATATATATATATATATATATATATATATATATATATATATATATATATATATATATATATATATATATATATATAGTAGGGAGCGTGTGAGCTTTTCACTTACATGTTAACCAAACAATACATTACTTCAATTACAAAGAAAACATATTGCATTCTGTTTATTTTCACCTTATTGGTCGAGTAATCCAAGCTGCTTTAAATTATAACTTCTGATATCCTAATGTTTAACTATTGTATACCGTAAACTTTATCTACAGTTAACTTTCAAAAAGTGAATGGAGAAAAATAGTAGTGGTATTAAAGTATTGAATGTATTTAACCCTTCAAAGGCTCAAACCAGAAGCTAATAAACATGCAGTAAAACATACTAAGCAAACTATGGCAATCAGTAGCAAATTAGGGAAGTGCAACTGAACACTTTGAAGAGGCATACAACTCGTGAAAAGGAAAACACTGATAATGGTTGACTAAAAGAGAAATTCGTTCCTATTCTAATGGAATTAAAAGTCACAACGCTTAAATATTTTTTTTATTTTGTAAAGAAAATTTATGCAAGCACACCAATATTTGTTTTATAGAGTACTGTGTGGCTTAGCGTGATTAAAGGCTTCAACTACTGCAAATACCTAATTAGATTTCCGTATCGGTGATTTTTTTTTTCATGATTAAGCAGAGTACTGTATATAGATTAATGAATTATTTCAGTTATGAATAAAGTCTCGCTAAATGATTTATGAACACTTGAGTTCATATAGTCACACAAGATTTCTGTCAGAGAAAATAGTAATATCTCAAACATAAATTCTTATGAGCAGTAAACAAATGTAACTTTCAAATTACGTTTGATATTTTTTTATTAGCGTGGACTAGTTATAGAAACTAAAGTGTGTATATATACTGTAGGTACTCTAATACGGACCTACGTCAAGTCGATAAGAAATTGCACAAATAATGAGAGAGAGAGAGAGAGAGAGAGAGAGAGAGAGAGAGAGAGAGAGAGAGAGAGAGAGAGAGAGAGAGAGGCTTTCACCCATTATCTCACAAACGTCGTACCTATAAACATAAAAACTATTTTCCCCCTCACCCTCTCCTGCTTGCTACCTACACGATCTGCTATTAAGGAGAAATTTCCTATTCCACCTTTTTTCACTTCTGGAATCAAACACTGATTGGCAGTTTATTACTTGACCTGTCCATATTGAGAGAGAGAGAGAGAGAGAGAGAGAGAGAGAGAGAGAGAGAGAGAGAGAGAGAGAGAGAGAGAGAGAGAGAGAGACTGCAGTTAAATATAGAAAACATTAAAAGTTATGCTGTAGAACTGCGTGGAAATCTTTAGCGGATTTTAGTGCAGATTATGGAATTTTGCCTATATACACAAGTACTATGGCCAGGAGGTCATTCAATTAACTTATATTGATATAAACATGAAAAATAATTCAAATTACACAGTGCCAACAGATTTTCTTACTGATTACAAAAGTTGCACACAAAGTTGGAAAAGCAGAATGCTATATAGCAGGGTAATAAAGGCGAGCTGGACATGACTGGTTTATTCCAGACGATATGAAAAACGTTTGTACAAACGATGGAAGATGACAATGACAAAAAATAACATATGAAACATGCAGTGACAAACAAACCAGTATTTCTATTATCACAGAGAGAGAGAGAGAGAGAGAGAGAGAGAGAGAGAGAGAGAGAGAGAGAGAGAGAGAGAATTACAGTGCATGAACTTGTAGGAAATTCACATGCATTAGAGTGACAACCCCAGCTCCTTTTTTTCAAGACACTCGCGAAGGAAAATACTGGCCAAGGTACAATTGAGGTACTCTCAATTCAAGGCTACTATTAGGAAAAGCTTCACATTATGATACGAAGATTTTAAATCGCTATAATGCGCTTCCCAAAGACAACACAAGACTATGGTTAAAATATATAACGAAGGAAAATACGTTTTACATTATTCAGACTGAAATATTACTAGGAGAGGTGTAGATGATAAAACTGTACACACTATTAAGCGTATTTCGTTAGTTGGAAAATTCCTCATATAGCTTCTAATTAACTTGTCCATTTTCTAATAACCTAAAAATATTGGATTATGAAATAGTACTGATTTTTAACAAAGGATGCATAGTTACCGGACAGACAACACGCATAAAAAAAAAGTATTGAACTCGGGAAAAATATATTAACCAATTAGGTATCAAAAGAAACGCAATTTTATGTAAATTAACATACCCAAAATCCTCGGAAAGTACGCATCGGGATGTTTCTTACCCCTAGTTAAGTAGCGGGTTATTTTGCAAAATTTAGTACCATTTCTGGTTATTCTTGTTATTAATTATCTTGAAATTGTACAAAAGCTATTCCCTTTCGTTCCTATTCTATAAATTTGCTTACATCACCAAAAATTTATTAAAATTGAAATATTTAAAAAAATCGTTGATGACGTTGCTAATGACGTCACTAGCTTTTCTATTGTTTGCTCGCATTTCTTTTTATTCACAAGGCTCTTGCATGTGTATGTATGTTTGTGTGTGTGTATATATATATATATATATATATATATATATATATATATATATATGTGTGTGTGTGTGTAAATATATACTGTATATATATATATATAAATATATATATATATATATATATATATATATATATATATATATATTCTTTTCTATCCCTGTTTTCTTCCTAACAGCTATTTTGGTATTTCAGGTAACAGTACTAGATTAGAACACAATAAAAAGGGGAAATAAGCTGATCTTATCGTGGTTGGAGGTTCGAATTCTATATCTTTTACGGTAAGTAAACACAATTTTGATTGCAGAATACGTTTTTACTTGTAGAACATATATATGATATATGACCATTTTTAGCTGAAGGTCGTTTTCATTCACACCATGATTATTGTAGATTACAGTCATGCAAATAGACGACTTCGACCCTGAAAAGTGCAGGATATGCCCGAAAACTTCTTTACACCACAAAATGTTGTGGTGTGTACAAAAGGACTACATACTTTGCTGCATTGTTGCAAACTTCGTGAATGTCCACTATCTTGTAGAAAACATTTATTTGAGGCAAGATATGGAACAGTCTTGACCAATTTCTGAGAGTGGGCGTCTCTTAGCAAAGGAAGCTGGAGTTTGGATTCCCTCCTTATTTGTTAATGCTACCAGTATTCCTATACCATTAAATGTCCTCTTGCCATCCAATGTAAAGATGTTGTGGTCAACATTATCTTCCACAAACAGTGAAAGTACCAGAAGGAATACAATGAACTGTTGAACCATCCTCCTCTATATCTGTTTGAATGTTTGAATGTTTCAATCGTGTTAATTCATTGCAAGTTCATCAATACACCACCGTGACCCTAAAATAATGGCCATCTTTGACAGCAAAACCAAAATTAGAGTGGAGGAATAAAGGATCTTGGTCTTACAGCATAAGTAATGGCTTGATCAACACTTGTCGCTTCAGTTCACCTTTCACTAGTAGCAGCTTCAAGTCTGATGGTACCATTCGTTGTGAAATAAATATTTTTCTGCTAAGGACAAAATGTTGTACTACACTCATGTTCTCGAATCTCAACCGTTATCAGCTTTGCTGGTGTTTTTATGATACGATGAGGTTCACTATACTATGTTCTCTTCTAGATTCATACCATTTGTTGCTGATAATATAACTTGCCAAATTTCGAAAGCAAATAATACTTGAATGTCCATTGACTTCTACGAACTCCAAAGTGTCCTTACAACCCTCCTGTATATTCTGTTCCAACAGTTTTTCCTCATATACTTTCCTTTTATCTACCAATTTTCATTTTATCATGCAATTCTTCTAGATGATACAGTTCCCCATCCGATTCTCCATTCAGCGAAATATAAAGAACCTCGAACCCTTTTTACATAATTTCATCCTTTGGTCGGTCTCTTCTACTTGGTGGAACATCTGGGGTTGGACAGTTTATCAAGAGTTTCGACTTAACATATGGTAGGATAAACATTTACTCCTGACGCTAAGTTTGAAACAAAGCGAGAAAATACAATCTTTGTGGTTTATTTCATCATCAGCCACTAAATCATTACTTGTTGCAATCCTTGTGTAAACTTCATTGCTCCAATTTTCATTTCTTTGGTCACCACTTAGAAATACAAGACTCCAGGTCTGGACATTCACGAAGTATACAATAATGCAGAAAAAAAATGTAATCCTTTTGTATCCACCACCACATTATGTGATGTAAAGTTTTTCAGGCACCTCATACACTTTTCAGGATCGAAGTCTTCTTCAGCCGTAACTGTAATCTACTCAAATCAGTGTATGTAAGAAAATGACTTTCAGTTGGAAAAAAGTATTCGAGTAAAATGGTCATACATTAATTATTACAAGAAAAAACGTATTCTGCCATCAAAATTTTCTTATGTACAACACTATGTTTATTTACCGTAACAGATATAGAATTTGAACCTCCAACTACGTTAATATCAGTTTAGTTCATAATTGGTTTGCTTTATTTCAGTACACTGTTACTTGAAATATCAAAATAGCTGTTAGTAAGAGAACAGGAAAATAAAGGAAAAAAGATACATGGGTCTTGTGAATCGCAATCAGTCAATCAATCAATCAATCAATCAATCTATAATTATATATATATATATATATATATATATATATATATATATATATATATATATATATATATGTGTGTGTGTGTGTGTATGTGTATATATACATATATATGTATGTGTATGTATACATATATATATGTGTGTGTATATATATATATATATATATATATATATATATATATATATATATATATATAATAATCAAGGCACTTTCCCCAATTATGAGGGGTGGCTAACATCAAAAAGAGGAACACAAGGGGACCTTTCCTTGGCTGGTACTGCTAGGATGCCACAGCCCAACCTACCCTGTTATCCACCACAAATGAAGTTTCATACGCTAAATCCCCTACTGTTGCTATCTCCACTGCCACCAAGGCGCAAGGAGGAAACAGCAGGGCCTACTGGAACTGCGTCACAATCGCTCGCCATACATTCCTATTTCTAGCACGCTCCCTGGCCTCTTCCACATCTATCCTCCTATCACCCAGAGCTTTCTTCACTCCATCCATCCACCCAAACCTTGGCCTTCCTCTTGTACATCTCCCATCAACTCATGCATTCATTACCTTCTTTAGCAGACAGCTTAACATGGCCAAACCATCTCAACACAATCATTTCCACTCTAGCTGCTAAATCATTTCTTACACTCGTTCTCACCCTCACAACTCCGTTCCCAACCCAATCTAATCGAGATATACCAGCCATACTCCTCAGACACCATCTCAAACACATTCAATTTTCATTCCCCACAACTCTGATCTATACATCACAGTTGGTACAACCACTTTCTCATACAGAACTCTCTCTACATTCATACCTAACTCTCTATTCTTTACCACTCCCTTCACTACCCCCCAACACTTTATATCCTTCATTCACTCTCTGACGTACATACAGTATGCTTCCACTCCACAATTTACTGCAACAACAGACCCCTAGTACTTAAGCTGATCTACTTCAAGTAACTCTCCATTCAACATGACATTTAACCTAGCACCACCCTCCCTTCTCGTGCATCTCATAACCTTACTCTTACCCACATTAACTCTCAACTTCCATCTCTCACATACCCTTCCAAAATTCTGTCACTTATCACCAAGCTTCTCTTCCGAGTCTGCAACCAGTACAGTATCATCCACAAACAACAACAGATTTACCTCCCATTCATGATCATTCTCGTCTATCAGTTTCAATCCTCAATCAAGCACTCGAGCATTCACCTCTCTCGCCACTCCATCAAAAAACAATTTGAACAACCATGGCGGCATCACACATCCCTGTCTCAGCCCCACTCTCACCAGAAACCACTTGGTCACTTCATTTCCTATTCTAACACGCTTTACTGCCGATGTGCAAATTCTTCACTGCTTGCAACAACCTTACACCAATTCAATATAACCTCATCATATTCCACATCGCTTCCCTATAAACTATCATATGCTTTCTCCAGATCCATAAACGCAACATACACCAACTTGCCTTTTGCTAATTATTTCTCGCATATCTGCCTAACTGTAAAAATCCGATTCATACATCCCCTACCTACCTCTTCTAAAAACCACCCTGTATTTCTAAGATTGCATTCTCTGTTTTATCCTTAATCCTATTAATTAGTACTTTACCATACACTTTTCCAACCACACTTAAAAATCTAATACCCCTTGAATTACAACACTCATACACATCTCCCTTACCTTTATATAGTGGTATAATACACGCACACACCCAGTCCACTGGTAACATTTACAACATAAACACTTTTTTAAAAAATCTCGCCAACCATCTACGTACAGTCACACCCCCTTCCTTTAATATCTCAGCACTCACACCATCCATAACAGGGGGCTTTCCCTACTTTCATTTCAGTTAGTACTCTCTTCACTTCCTCTCTTGTAATCTCGCTCTCATTCTCATCTCCCATCACTGGCACCTCAACACCTGCAACAGCAATTTTATCTGCCTCCCTATTGTCAACAACATTCCGCAAACTTTCAAAATTTTACGTCCCCTTTTCCTTGCCTCCTCTCCTTTTAACAACCTTCCATTTCCATCTTTCACTGTTACTTCAATACTCGAACCACCCTTCCTTCTTTTCTTCACTTC
Source organism: Palaemon carinicauda (assembly GCF_036898095.1). NCBI lineage: Eukaryota > Metazoa > Arthropoda > Malacostraca > Decapoda > Palaemonidae > Palaemon > Palaemon carinicauda. The sequence goes on along the minus strand of NC_090725.1, from coordinate 256,028,296 downwards.
TTTCCAAAAATACTTTTTATTCTCTTCATATAAACGATCCAATCCCTGGTCCCACCTCCAGTCAGACGCCCTCTTTGCCTCGGCTACCTTAAGTTTTACTCCCACATTTTTCTCTCTATATCTTTCATACTTCTCTACACTTTTACTCTGTAGCCATTCTTCAAATGCCATATTTTTCTCTATCAATTATCTTCACTGCTCCATTCCACCATTCACTACCCTTCTCCATGCTGCCTCCAACAATCCTCCTATTTATTTATTTCAGGGGGAAAAGCTAGTGACGTTGTCAATGCAAATTTCATTGTTTTTTGTGATGTAAGGAAAATTATAAAATGAGAACTAAAGGCAATACAGAAAATAACCCGTTTCTTAATTAGCTATAAACCACTTTCTTCCCTAGCGCAGTTTGAGAGGATTTTGTTAATACACATAAAATGTGCATTTTTTTTATACCAAATCAATATTATATTTTTTTCCGGATTTGACCTTTTTTGCCTTATGTTGACTACAGTATAAGACCAATAAGCTTCTTCGTGCAAAGATCAAACCAGATGTGCAACGAAAATCAGTATCTAATAACCAAAAAAAAAAAATACATCACTATCTATCGAAGTGGATTAAGCCACATGTTATAACAATCAATAGCAATGTAGCTAGAACTCTGTTTGGAATTATATACGAACTATTAGTTGGAATATAAACCAGTCTTTCATGAAAATTCTGGGCTAGGGGAGGTTATTGTGTGCCATAGATTTAGGGTCACATAGCCAGGCACTACGGCTGGAGAGGGCATTACGAGCCTTGGGGCAATTTTGGAAAAAACCTCGGTAATAAAAGTAAAAGTTGCGGAATTGACGAAGCTGATGAGAGAATTAGGGAACGTTATTTCAGTTAATGCAATACTGTATATCATCCACAACAAATGCCGCCGTTTCCCAGTCCACTGCAGGACAAATGCTTCAGACATGTCCTTAGTCATGCCTGGAGTTGGGCCAGTTTGATCCCCATGCTAACCAACTGCGGATTGTTGATGGGTGACTTTAGTATGGGGGGCCCTGACTAGTACAGCTTTGCTGAGCATGGCGATACACAAATCCTTCCACCACGTTAAGGTATCCCCACTCTAAAAGGGATATATATGTATGTACCGTATGTACTGTATACATGTGGATATTGTAAAATAATATAAAGTATATTTATATACACTATATATATATATATATATATATATATATATATATATATATATGTATGTATGTATGTATGCATATATATATTGTAAAATAATATACAGTATATATATA
>NC_090725.1:256021992-256024492 GCF_036898095.1 Palaemon carinicauda | reverse complement strand
CCCCACCCTGTGTTTAATCCAGCTTAATTTCAGGTGTGCCTTCTATAACAGTTGTAAAGGAAAGTGATAGGAAGAGGAGGAATCCTCCCCTAAGCATTCTAAAAAAGACCCTAATCCGGCGGCCAAATAACTTTTGCTCGGGTATAGGATGATATTCCCCACTCTGGCCCAATATTCCCCCCACCCCACTGCCATTATAAGCGTATGACTATGGCGACATGTAGCAACTACAGTTTCATGGTGACTTATGGTACACTTTTTATAAAATCTCCTTGTGTTATCCCTCAAACTTTAAAGTGTCCTAAGTGTTATTCTAAAAAAAAAAGAAAAAAATAATCACGAGACGTAGGTGCTAATCATAAGGTAAAGACTTATTTGTGATTAATTTTAGAGTTTGTGACTTGGAGGGGGGGGGGTGTCCGAGAGCTTGCCCCCGGCTAAGTCTGTGTTCTGGGTAGGGTTGTGCCCTTGGAGGAAAAATATTAATCCTCCTAGGTTGTGACATAGGAAAGTGGGTGCCATGGCTAGGTCTGTGGCCTGGGAACTACTAGGTTAGGTTAGGCGCAAGACCTACAGATAGAGTACCTTTATCTGTAGATCTTGGGTTAGGATGGTCTGTTATGTTCTGTGGCCTTTTACGAATCTCGAAAGCGTTAAATAATTACTTTTTTCCCGTATTCGCTCACCCAAAGTCAGTGTTCGTCTGGAAAGAAGGGGATAACGGGAGAACGGTTAATTGGGGGAGGTTGGGGAATAAAGGTCAAAGCTTCTATGTAAGGGGGAAGAAATGGCCTATAGATGGAAAAAATCTTAGGTTTGGGATTCCTCCAGAGGGAATAACAGCCCAAACTGCTTTTCCCAGGGGAAATCTATCCTAGGCTAATTTTCCCTTGGAGTTCAGTCAGGGGGAAAATTTTCCTGCTATATCGCAGAGTATAATTATTCGGCGGTCAAGGAATAAACTATAAATATCTAATTGAAAAAAATATGAAATAATTGAGTTTAGTAACAATGGTAAATATATGCTATATATACACTATAAAAGGTCTGTTTAACCGAAATGTCTATGAAACAAGTCATCATCCTATTTAACATTGGCAATTTGCAATGTATGCAACAAGTTTGAATTTCAGAAGTTTCACAGATTTGGCCACCAAATATGAGGTTCTAGATAGCATTACATATATATATATATATATATATATATATATATATATATATATATATATGTGTGTGTATGTATATATATGTATACACACATATATATATATATATATATATATATATATATATATATATATATATATATATATATATATACACGCGCGTTAGACTATACATTAAATACAGCAAATCTAGCCGTTTCTAGTCAACTGCAGAATAAAGGCCTCAGAAATGTCTTTATTCATGTCTGGGATTTAGCCATTTTTCATCATCATGCTGGCCAACTTTGGGTTAGATATGGGTGGAGACTACTTTGATAGCTCACAGCAAACAAATCTAGTTTGGATAGCCTGACTCAGGACCCACATAAAGAAGGTCGGCCACACAGAGGATTATGAATGATTCACCGACCTGGCTCATCACGTGGGCCAAGGCGCTCTCAGTCTGACTTCATATCTCTCATAAATAGCTGGATTTATGTCATGGATTCAAACCAAATGAATGGAGACTTGCAAATGCGCAGTGGATTTGGAATGCACATGGAGCAACAAATAAATATACTTAATAAAGTGATAGACTGCGTGAGTAAAATGAAAGTCAAATCTCTAAAAACCAGGTGTATTTATAGATTTCAGAAAGGGGTGATACTTTCGTCAGTCACTGATTGGACTTTTCAATATGGTGAAAAACAATTTCGGCGTTAACTATATCTTAACTCAAAGGCTGAATCTGAACTGCCTAGAACATTTCTTTGGTTGCATAAGGCAGATAAACGATCCATATGATCATCCAAATCCCTTATATTTCTAGTATAGGATGAGAACACTATTGCTTGGCAAAAATTTTGAAATCATAAGTGAAAAAACTAACTCTAATGGAAAGTTTAACAATCAGGACATGTTGACTAATATGTCAGCAAATGAAATAAAAAATCAAGCCAAAGAAAGGGAGATGGCGTTAGAAGTGTGCCTGACAAGCCTTTGTTTCAAGATTTGGTGCCTAATTGTGAAAATTATTTTCCACTTTTATGTGGGGTCGATGTTTCTGGCCAGCGTTCTCCATCTACCTCTGTCCCACACTTCATCACCAGTTAATCCCTATGATCAAAGGTCATAAAGCCCCTAAATCTAAAGTTAAGGCACCTAAAAACAGAGGTAAAAAAGATCCTAATGCTAGAGATAAGGCATCTAAAGATAGAGGTCAAAAAGCCCCTAATGCTATAGATAAGGCACATCAAAATAGAGGTAAAAAAGCCCCCAATGCTAGAGATAAGGCACATCAAAATAGAGGTAAAAAAGCCCCTAATGCTAGAGATAAGGCACATCAAAATAGAGGT
>NC_090725.1:256001992-256016992 GCF_036898095.1 Palaemon carinicauda | reverse complement strand
CCGTGGGAATTCATAATTTACATATGTACGTTGTGCATAGCCTACATACTTAGAATTACTTGTATTTGCAGCATATGTTTATACTTATTTAAACAACAGGCACTCATCCTATACACAAAACGAATGTCTTTTATGAGGCCGACAAGTCTAGGTTGAGAGTTCCTTAATTGGTTGAGAGTTCCTCGAGCTGGGTTAGATTCATAGAATCGCCAATTCTTTAGAAAGATGAAACACATGAATAAATTTACCAACCATAATCGGGTAAATAAATTGTGCTGTATGTTAACCAGGGTTTTCCTAACTTAAAACAAAAACTATCACCGTAGTCCATAACAATCTCTATGTAGTGTTCAACATTTCGCTTAATTGGAAAATTACGTCGAGAGAGAGAGAGAGAGAGAGAGAGAGAGAGAGAGAGAGAGAGAGAGAGAGAGAGAGAGAATGTCCTATCCAATTGGATCTGAACATATTGAGACCGAATGAAAGCAATGATGATATTAGGTTGCAGGTATTCGGAAGATATGGTTTATAGGTGCTGAGTGAGGAAAGGCTATACTTTTGCTAAGTAACTGAGGGGGGAGGGGGTCCATTTCCACTTGGACAAAATGCTCAAGTTTTATCAACGTCAAACAAATCATAATGCTTAGCGGAAGACTGATAAAAGGTATCCCACCCCAAGAAAGGAACACTCTTACACTAATTGGGTAAATTTTTAGTTTCAGCCAAATTTGGAAAAATGCAATAAAAATATATTTGTTGCATCAGAAATAGTGTGGTTTCAATGAATTTAACGTTTATTTTGACTGCAAACCAACCGATTTAGAGATTTACTATGTATACCCTAGTTCATCCCACCAATTATGGGGGACACCCTTTGGGAACCGGGGTTTTGGGTGGGGGAAGGGGGGGGAGGGTGTTGGGGCATTGAATGATATTTGCAATAAATGAATAATTAATGTTCCAGCACCCCTCCCCCATACCCCTAACTAGGCCTACCGGGGGGAGGGGGGTAGGGCCCCCCAGCGACCCCCCCTTAAAGCCACAGTAATTTTCAGGGCACCACAGAACCTAACAAACCCACCTAACCTAACCTAGGGGCCCTGTACCCCTACCGGGGGGGGGGGGGGGGCTTCGCCCCCCCCTGCGACCCCCCCTTATGGCCAAAGTAATTTTCAAGGCACCACAGAACCTAACAAACCCACCTAACCTAACCTAGGGGCCCTGTACCCCTACCGGGGGGGGCTTCGCCCCCCCTGCGACCCCCCCTTAAGGCCACAGTAATTTTCAGGGCACCACAGAACCTAACAAACCCACCTAACCTAACCTAGGGGCCCTGTACCCCTACCGGGGGGGGCCTCGCCCCCCCTGCGACCCCCCCTTATGGCCACAGTAATTTTCAAGGCACCACAGAACCTAACAAACCCACCTAACCTAACCTAGGGGCCCATGTACCCCTACCGGGGGGGGGGGGGGCTTCGCCCCCCCTGCGACCCCCCCTTAAGGCCACAGTAATTTTCAGGGCACCACAGAACCTAACAAACCCACCTAACCTAACCTAGGGGCCCTGTACCCCTACCGGGGGGGGCCCTGTACCCCTACAGGGGGGGGGCTTCGCCCCCCCCTGCGACCCCCCCTTTAACCAGGGGTAAATTTGAATATATATATTTTGTTAAATCACTTCTTACCTTAAACGGAAGATGACGATGAAGATGTGGAAGGTTGTGGTTGACCCTCTTCTGAATCATCAAGTACTGGAATACGTCCAGATTTGGTACAATACACACATGTCTATCCTCACGAAAATGTAAAGGCGAATCACATTTACCACACTGGACACTTAAAGGTAATACGGAATGCTCCCTTAGAAAACGATTCACTACTTCAGGAGTTCCATTATAATTCCCATGAAATCGGCCGATCACATCAAAATAGGAATAACGACATATTTCACACAACCGTACCGGAGGATCCATGACAGTCAAGTGACGTGTGATGAAAATATAGAAACCGGAACTTTTGAAAACCGAAAACAAACGACAATCACGGGTTTCTCCCATAATGAAATAGGGAAAAAAACAAAATACTATCGTTTACAATGTTATATTGCACGAAAAACAGATCCTTGAAACAAGACTGAGAGACCAATGAATCGTCCAATAATAACCCTTGAAAAGAACCCAGTAGTATTTAGATTGGAGGAGCGACATTAGTGGGAGGAGCAAATTGCGCATTCAAGCAAATATTGTCACATTGCGCAATGGGGAGGAGCCAAGTAAGATGAAAACAGATATACAAACTAACAAGAGCTACCTTGCGTGCCCATGGAAAGATATACACTAAACTTAGAAAAAGTCAAGACCTTCAATTCCTGAAATATTTTTTTTCTCTGTAAGTATGCATTAGCGACAATAATGTATTGAGAAGAAGTGTTTTGTTATCACGTGCTTTACTAGGAAAATATATTAATATAATACATTTCCCAATTTGGTTGAATCCAAAACTTTACCACTAATTGAATTACACTGGCTGCCTATTAAAGCTAGAATGGATTAAAAGATATGTCCAATAACCCATTAAGTTGACAGAACTGGACATCCAAAATATCCAAGAGACTTGCTACATATTTTACAACCAAGAAATCGTCTTGACATGAGAATAGTTACGGATTGCTTAAAATTATTGGAACCAATATATACGTCTACAATATGTTCTAGGGCTTTCAAATACTATACAATAAGCTCTCACTAGAAATCTGAAAAACTGAGGACATTAAGGCTTTCAAGAGGAAACCGAGACTGTTTCCTAAGTGGTTCGATAATGAGGCTTTGACAATAAACGAGCAATATGCGGTATGAAATGCTCCATATCTTGGAATGTATACAATAAAATTAATTACTAAAGATACTGTAGAGAGTAGTGTTCCCCTGTAGTATATGACCTGAAAATCATCCCTTTAAGCAAGTAAAACCAAGTAAAAATAGAAGATACACAAAAATGTAGACAAAATCATGAAATCAATTGTGGAAACAAAAACTGGCAATAAGATAATAGATATTGTAAAACGTGTTCGTTTAATATGATTAAAATATATTAGGGAAAATCGATATGAAAAGGAGAAATGACACTTTAAATACAAAAAAATAAATAACATACAAGTAAAAAGGTAAATAAATAATGAAAGTAATAATAAACACACGTGACATGAAACCCAAATATTTCCCGTAAATAGTCAATACACCCCTGACCTTTTTATACCTGAACCTCCAACCAAGACCTGTGAAACTGTTCTGGGTTCGATGGGTTGGCTCCACCACTTGACCGGGCAATAATATGTCTATTAAAGCGCATACCTTCTCAGCTAGACATTTTTTTGGGGGGAGTAGTGACCTATGACCACGACAAACTGACCACTAACTGGAACATGCATATGTTAATCGGAAATACCTACGTAAGTGCTAAAGGTTGACGTCGCAGTAGTACCCGTCAGACGTATGTCTACCGGGAAGTATATATAATTATTCAGCGGTTAACGGCCGCATACGGACTACATTCTGCCCGACACAGAAAAAAAGGGGGCAATTCTGGCTTACGGAAACAAGATACGTGGATATGTGACAATGAAGTTTGAGAGGTTTCCGGAATAGAAGGGGAGAAAAGGAACTTAAAGGAAGACATGTAAGAAGGTATGTGGGTTTAAGTATGTGGTTGTATGGTAGGTAGGTATGTAGGTGTATGGTAGGTAGGTATGTGGGTGTGAGGTGAGGTAGGGTTGGTAGGTATGTGGGTGTGAGGTGGGGGTAGGGTTGGTAGGTATGTGGGTGTGAGGTGGGGTAGGGTTGGTAGGTATGTGGGTGTGAGGTGGGGTAGGGTTGGTAGGTATGTGGGTGTGAGGTGGGGTAGGGTTGGTAGGTAGGTATGTGTGGGGTGGGTTGGGAGGTAGGTATGTGGGTGTGGGGTGGGTTGGTAGGTAAGTATGTGGGTATGGGGTGGGTTGGTAGGTAGGTATGTGGGTGTGGGTTGGTATGTGGGTGTATGGTAGGTAGGTATGTGGGTGTATGGCAGGTAGGTATGTTGGTATGGGGTGAGGTAGGTAGGTATGTGGGTGTGGGGTGGGGTTGGTAGCTATGTGGGTGTGGGGTAGGTAGGTAACTATGTGGGTGTGGGGGTTGGTGGGTATGTGGGTGTGGTTTACGTAGGTATATGGGTGTGGGGTAGGTATATGGGTGTGGGGTAGGTATATGGGTGTGGGTGTGGGGTAGGTATATGGGTGTGGGTGTGGGGTAGGGTTGATAGGTATGTGGGGTGTGGGGAGGGGTTGGTAGGTATGTGGGTGTTGGTGTGGGTGTGGGGTGGGGTTGGTAGGTAGGTATGTGGGTGTGGGAGTGGTTTGGGCTTGGTAGGTAGGTATGTGGGTGTGGGGTGAGGTAGGTAGGAATGTGGGTGTGGGGTGGGTAGGTAGGTATGTGGGTGTGGGGTGAGGTAGGTAGGTATGTGGGTGTGGGAAAGGTGGGTATGTGGGTGTGGGAAAGGTGGGTATGTGGGTGTGGGGTGAGGTAGGTAGGTATGTGGATGTGGGGGTGGGTGTGGGATGAGGTAGGTAGGTATGTGGGGTGTGGGTGTGGGGTGAGGTAGGTAGGTATGTGGGTGTGGGTGTGGGGTGGGGGTAGGTAGGTATGTGGGTGTGGGGTGGGGTAGGTAGGTATGTGGGTGTGGGTGAGGTGGGTGTGGTGGGGTGGGGGTAGGTAGGTATGTGGGTGTGGGGGTGGGGTAGGTAGGTATGTGGGTGTGGGGTGGGGTAGGTAGGTATGTGGGGTGTGGGGTGGGGTAGGTAGGTATGGTGGGTGTGGGGTGGGGTAGGTAGGTATGTGGGTGTGGGGTGGGTACGGTAGGTATGTGGGTGTGGGGTGGGTAGGTAGGTATGTGGATGTGGGGAAGGTGGGTATGTGGGTGTGGTGAGGTAGGTAGGTATGTGGGTGTGGGTTTGGGGTGAGGTAGGTAGGTAGGTAGGTATGGTGGGTTGTGGGTGTGGGTGTGGGGTGGGGTTGGTAGGTATGTGGATGTGGAGGTGGGGTGGGGTTGGTAGGTATGTGGGTGAGGTGTGGTGTTGGTAGGTAGGTATGTGGGTGTGGGGTTGGTAGGTAGGTAGTATGTGGGTGTGGGGTGGGTAGGTAGGTACGTGGATTTGGGAAGGTGGGTATGTGGGTGTGGGGGTGTGGGGTGGGTAGGTAGGTACGTGGACTTTGGCAAGGTGGGTATGTGGGTGTGGGGTGGGTATGTGGGGTGTGGGGTGGGTAGGTAGGTATGTGGAGTAGTGGGGTGGGTAGGTAGGTATGTGGGTGTTGGGGTGGGGTAGGGTAGGTATGTTGGTCGTGGTTTAGGTAGGTATGTGGGTGTGGGTGTAGGGTGTGGGGTAGGTAGGTATGTGTGTGTGAGGGTAGGTATGTAGGTATGTCTGTTGGGTGCGGGGTAGGTAGGTATATGGGTGTGGGGTAGGTAGGTATATGGGTGTGGATAGAGGTGGGTGTGTGTGGATAAGTCCCTTCGCTCTCGAAAACAAGTAAAATATAGACCTGTCCCCTTGTCAACTAATATTCAGTGATCAAAGCAGATTTATATTTTTTCACGTTTATACTGCACATCAAAACTATATGTTCTTATAAGACATATCCAAGGTTAAACACTGAAATTAATTATTGTACCGATACAAAAATCTGCTGAATAAATCTGAAGTCGACGACAATACATAAACTCTAGCTATAACAAACTCTTGTGTATAAATGAATAATCAAGTGTATTATTATTTATAGACAAGCTACAACACTAATTGAAAAAGCCGGCTGCTACAATCACAAAAACTCCAAACAGGGATAGCAGCCCCAGTCCGAAAGAGAAACAGAACTATCAAATAAACTATAGAATTTAATTGTAAAAATGTAAAATATACAAAGATAAATAACTATGAAACGCCAATTTAAACGAAATGCCTATGAAACGAGTAAATTCTTGCTCTTCAGGCATTTGCAATTTGACTATGATCGCAACAAATTTGAATTTCTGAAGTTTTACACTAGACCACCAAATATATCAGGGTGATTACAAAACCAATGATATTCTCTACCTTATATTCACAAACAAGCACTTGCGATTACCCTAAAGCTTTGCAACATTTCGATATCAACTTAAATGATTTAAGACACCATTATCAGCAACTCATCCATGACAGTGGAATAAAGCTGACGCATGGAACATGTTACATACCTCATACGTGACCCAATGTATCAAACCTATCGCAATTAGCAAAAATTACTTTTTGAATTACCGGATCATATGCCAGAAATAATCTAATACGGGCAGTCCTACACCTGTGACAAGTTTCCTGCTTTACCAGACATGATTATAAAAATAAAAATATGCAATTACTTACGTAATTAATATACAAAATCCTGTAATGTATCAAGCCTCACGAACTCCAAAGTTCCAGATCAAACCTCAAAAGCAACACTGACTGAAGGAAAACAAAGTTACGGTTTAACTGTCAGCCAATCAGAGGGAACCACCATGCCAGCGGTTTCTACAGTAGTCATTTCCCATTGGCTGGAACTCGTTGCTATTTCAAATGATCTAACGAGTTCCTTGAGGTGGTTATACTCAATTCCTAGGTCTCTAGCTGAACTGAGACTTATTATCATATTTACTAAGCCTACTATTATCCTCAACACATCCCTAAACTTAAAAACTTAATATAAAAATAAAATATTATCTATAAAAATGAGAAGACAATTTTATTTTAAAACTAAAAAAAATAATCCCGTAAACACCTAAATTAACTTTTTGTAATAATTACGAAAACTGAATAAACAGATATGTCGTCATTTAACACGAGAGAGAGAGAGAGAGAGAGAGAGAGAGAAGAGAGAGAGAGAGAGAGAGAACACATAGTGCGTAAGATTTTAAGCGATGTGGTGGATGTGATGTGAAGTGAATGTGAAAGTACAGGAATATGTAAAGAGGAACCTTTGAAAGACAGCGAGACACGAAGAGTGTGCGGTGAGATTTGGCAATTTTCTTAACTGAGCAGAGCATGGGGAAGTGGATATTTCTTTGTTGGGCGGATGGGTGAAAGCAAAAAGATTGGTGTTGGGCGGGGAAAAAGGATGGACCTATTGGAGGAAAGCAGTAGGTTGTACGTAATGGAGACCTATTCCTCCATGGGTGATCTATTGAAGTGCTGTTAAGAATATAAACCGTTTTTCTCTAATGCTATCGATGGAATTAGGAAGAAAACGTGATTCTAAGATTTCAATAGATAACTTCACCAATTGCAAATGACGCGTCGATAGACAACTTCACCAGTCTACGTAACTCATATCATAATTTGAGTCCACCGGAAGACATTGTTATAATTATCTAAGATATGTGGATTCTCCTTTGATAATTCCTTAAAATTTTTGTGCAAAGTGTCAAGTTATAATACTGAAAGAATAGTAGAATAATAGGAGACTATAATTTAGGAATTGGAAATTTTTCCGCAACTCTCTCTCTCTCTCTCTCTCTCTCTCTCTCTCTCTCTCTCTCTCTCTCTCAAGCTTTTAAACTATGAAAGATCCAATAACTCCAACCATTACCCTTAAACAAGGCTAGAAAGAAAAGATGTACTAAATGAATTCTAACTGGATACAGACACGTCTTGCCTTCACCTTAATTTCAAAAGAAATGCTTTCTAGACTACTGAACAAATATTATCTAAGCTACAACCTTTGATAAAAATATAATTGAAAAAATAATCAACGATATTTAAAATTATCAACCGGGGCCATTGGTATCTTAATTAAATTATAATTAACTCCAGCCAAGGAATAAGGATAGGAAAATAAGAGCATATTGCTCACCAAATCATATATTATATCCTGCAAATCCGTATATAGAAGTTGCTTTGTAATAATGGTCAATTTTCCTCTGTCTTGCCTGAGGGAAGAAACGTAGGACAGATGAACTGGGGGGTTTATCCGGTACGTAGTGGTGTCACTATGGCCGGCCCGGGGATAAAAATCCAGGCATATTTATATAGTTTAAAGTGTCCCCAAATAAGGTTTGGCATGTTAACAAAAATAAAAATTAAATAGTAGGCACACTTTTTCTTAGCTGTGTAAATTAGCTGCAAGAAAACTCCGTAACTTTGTATTTTTTATATCAGAAATTGTAATCCTGTTTATGCTTTGCTATAATAAAAGTTAATGAAAACAAATATAATGTAACCATGATATTTTGGAATTTCTATCAAAGGAAAATAGTTTAGAGAAATTATCCTATACACCAAACGTATTACTCTTTGGCTTATTGTTAATATTTCAATACAATAATTGTAGGAAACTTCAGTTTCTATTCTGTTTTGCATGAAGTTAGATAGCTCAAAGCATCTTTGTTATATATATTTATGTATTTCGGGTACAGAATAAATTATTGTAGTCTGAAGATGCTCTGCAGAAAAAGAGAATCAGCTCCAACTTAACTGAAAAGAAAAACTCGGAACCATGGGAAGACTGTCCTCAAGAGAGAGTGAGGTGCCAAGGCAACTGTGTCATTCATTTTGGAGAAAAAAAAAAAAAAAAAAAAAAAAACACGCATGGAAAATTAGTCCTGTTTTCAGAATTAAAGGATCCTAAAAAACGATGGACTTATATTCAGAAAGTAAAGCATCAACAGATTTCTGGGCCAGAAAGATCATCTACTAAAATGGCAAATATTTGTGAGCAAAATACCACGAATTTTTAATGTACTGCATGGGTACCATCGAATGTGTTACTCTTGGTTTACTTGCAATCTTAACAGGCTCCAAAACTCCAGTGGAATTGCAACAACTGGCGAGAGCTTAAAGGAAAAGCATAGGACTAGTAAAGAGAAAAATTATATTTGACCCCGACCAGTATCTTCTCTCTCTCTCTCTCTCTCTCTCTCTCTCTCTCTCTCTCTCTCTCTCTCCAACAAACGGTATTATGCATTCTAAAACCCTCCCTCTTTGTCCTGTTCGAAATCGAATGGGGGTTCTCAGTTTTAGAGAGAGAGAGAGAGATGAGAGAGAGAGAGAGAGAGAGAGAGAGAGAGGGGGGGGAATCTTATCATATTCGGGAGACTGTTTTGAAATGCATTTGTACTTTGTAGCTAGAAACACAGACTAGGAGTTACAACAATGTTTTTCACGGAAAATGGAAGGTAAGCCAAAGTATTCCTTACAACCTATAGGTTACTGAGCATTACGGTGATTTAAAGTCAAAAGTTGTAATTCCCTTTGCAAGATGGCAAATAAAAAAAACGAAATAACGGAGCTATGAAATCACACACTTTTCCCCCTTACATCTTCCTAATTTCTCTGTAATAAAAACACATTATCAGGACGGATTCTTGTAAATCCTCATTCAAGGATGAATAATATTACCAAAGCTTTTAAGGTTCATACATTATGATCAGGCTGTAACCAATGACCAATAATGAAATTTAATAATTAAAAAAAAAATAAATAAAAAATATTAAGTCTTCTTTCTATAAATTACAAAATTGATATGATAAAATAAATATATCTTGAAAATAAGAAATAAAATTTGAATTGAAGAACAAATAGTAAATATATTAAAAAAGGGATATAAAATGGATAAACCAAAAATACTATATGAGCATGAAGCTAAAAGAAAAAAATATTCTTAAGGAAAAACGTCAAGATCTTATAACACTGAAGCATGATATGGACAGTTTCAAAGAGAATAAGACTTAAAAGAAACTACCAAAAAGAGTGAAATCTACAATAGACACTTGCATTTACGTAGAAACTGAATTATACAACTACTAGAGAGATCGTAGTTCTGTGTCGCTGGCTCGTCGCGTTATTCTAGTTGCAAAACTCAGTAGGCTGGTTGGATTTCTGCCTTAATTATATGTATAATTGATTGTCTCTATCACCATACAGTTGATGTAATCGAGGAAAAATTAAACTATTCCTTATTTTCCTTAGAATTTAATGGTTTAGAGATAAGCTGAAAAATTAAAACAGTCACTCGACGAAATTGTTTCATTACCTTTGTTTAGTTTTGGTAAGCAAGCACAAAATGAATTTTGATACCACTGTTACACCCGTTCTTGTTTGATAGTAAAAATTGCAAATTTTATTGGCTAATTGTGACCACAATTTGTTGTAGGCCTGTAAGTATAATCTAGCATGTAGTGAGAAGATTTCTATTTGATGAGTTGTTAACATTAATGAAAAATATAAATAAAAACAATAAATTATCTGGCAATTAACGAACGGGACAAAATGGTAATTTCATGGTCCGACTACCAAACATTAACGCAAGTCGTTTTCTTACATACACACCCTCATAAGCACACACACACACACACACATATATATATATATATATATATCTATATATATATATATATATATATCTATATATATATATACATATATATATATATCTATATATATATATATATATATATCTATATATATATATATATATATATGTATATATATGTTTATATATATATACAGTATATATATATATATATATATATACAGTATATATATATATATATATATATAGATATATATATAATATATATATATATACATATATATATATATATACTTATATTATATATATACATATATATGTATATATATGTATATATATATGTGTGTATATGCATATATATGTATATACATATGTATACACACACACACATATATATATATATATATATACAGTATATATTTGTATATATATATATATATATATATACATATATATATATATATTTCCCTGTTGGAGCCCCTAGCCTTATAGCATCCTGCTTTTCCATCTAGGGTTGTAGCTTAGCAAGTAATAATAATAATAATAATAATAATAATAATAATAATGATAACAACAATAATAATAATAATAATATGGACTTCACCTTTGTGGCTTGATGTAGGCTACTTATTGAAAGCCTGGGTTTGTTACTAAAACACACTATATGCCCTTACCAAAGTTATAATTTTGTTATGTTGGTATCACATGCAATATAATGTAACACGCAGATACAACATGTCCCTTATATTCTGTATTAGAAGGACAATAACATCATTTTAAGCGCCTATTCACCATAGACTGATTTCACCCAATCAAGATTCTCAATCAATGACATTGACAATATTTCTGAGAGAGAGAGAGAGAGAGAGAGAGAGAGAGAGAGAGAGAGAGAGAATCCTAGGCTTCCAAGATGTTATCAAGATCCTATCAACCCCCTGTGGCCACTACATCTTCAGACATGACGTTTCAATTTCATCTTCTTAAGCCCTTGGCCCAACCCACCTGACCGGCCAACACCCCAAAACCACTAATTCACATTCTCGTAAGAAGTATTATATATATGACATTTGTAATCTATTAGGCAAAAGCCCTCGTATTAAGGAGTAATTTCATGTCGGTAATTTGTCTTTTGTCACTTTTCTTTACAAACTAAGGGAAGGGAGTTTACAAACAGTAACACCCAGACCTTGGAATCGAGTTAAAGTTTAAGCTTCGTTTATAAAATTAATCTTCTTTATCTCAGGACTTGAATACATGCTCAAGGATGGAACAAATGATGGCATTGCGCGTTAAAATAGGACTTGGAGATTGAATAATATTTATGAAGAATTTTTTTTTTTTCGTTATTAACAGCGTTTTTACAAATTTATACTAACGATAAACTGGGACAATCTAAATGTTAATTTACGGCCAAAAAGCATGGACGATTCTTAAGAAAAAAATTTTGAAATTATTTTAAAATGTACTTTCAACTGTCACCCGCTGTTCCCTGTAAGACAACAGTACCCATATTTTCCCTAATGTTCCTCTTTTTTTTTCAGCACTTCCTTCGTTCTATTACTTCCTTATGCGTTTTCCCCAACCGACTGATAGGTAGGTGGAGTTGGAAGAGCTGGGGTCCTATCGAAGGGAGACTTTATTACAGTAACCTGTTCATAATGTACGAATGAATTTACAAAACTGGACCATAAGACAGGAAGTCACCCCTGATACGCTGTTCTGACTGCCCTTGCACATCAGACAGGAGACCCAGTATCCCTGAGCAACAGGTGTGCCAAAACAAAGTGCCCTCGGCACCAATAACTGACCTGTGGTGACTGCTTGTAAAAGTTAAGTTCTTACCGTGGTTCAACTAAAGGCAAGTTAATTTTTCATTGTCTTAATTTTGTGTTGAAATGAATGAATATTGGCTTTGGAAAAAGTATGGAAAACAAATGAGAAAAATTAATAAAAAAAAAAAATGCTATCTTTTTGTCTCTCCCATACAGCTCTCAGTGGTGTGAGTAGAGAGCTGTACCTGACTCAAGCATGGTTCTACCAGAATTAAGTTCATTTTTCATTGCGTCTTCATTTTGTGTTGAAATAAAAGACTATCGAGTTTGGAAAAAGTACGAAAAACAAATGAAATAAAAAAAAATTGAACAAAAAATATAGCCCTTTTTGCGTATCTCCCGTACAGCTCCCAGTGGGAGAACAGGGCTGTACAGTTAGAATAAAAAGAACCCACACACTTAAAGGAAATCTTTCGTCAGATGTCTCTAAGTATTCCCATGACAAAACAGACAAGGTGTTGCTCATCTTACTACTACAACGAAATGGGCGGAGCCTAAAACAGAAATGACTTCCATATTTTCTCAGCATCGGACTGGCCGGGGCAAGGGGTGGTGAGGAGAACCCCCCCCCCCCCCTTCCCCCCCCCACCGCGACTCTTCCCTGGAGGGTGTCTACTTGGCCTCACCTATGATAAAATAGTAATTGAAAAATAATCATATATATATATATATATATATATATTATATATATATGTATATATATATATATATATATATATATATATATATATATATATATATATATATATATATATATATCTATCTATATACCAAGGCACTTCCCCCAATTTTGGGGGGTAGCCGACACCAACAATGAAACAAAACAAAAAGGGGACCTCTTATATATATATATATATATATATATATATATATATATATACATATATATACATATACAGTATATATATATATATATATATATATATATATATATATATATATATATATATATATGTGTGTGAGAGTTTTGGATTTGCAGTGGATAGTTGAGACATCAAATGATGATAAAGAATTGAAATATGGCAACTCGATTTTTAACTTTTGCATGCTTTTGCTAACAAAGAAAGCCCTTTACTGTCTTTGATTCACTAAGGGCGGAGAAGGCTACGCCCATTTCGTAATAGTAGTAGTAAGAAAAGCAACACCCTCTCTGTTTTGTCATGGGAACACTAGAGATATCTGACGAAAGATTTCCCTCAAGTGTCGCGTTCTTTTGATTCTAAATGTACCTGACGTAGGTGAGGGTTCAACTACCTCAGGACCATTGTACAACAGAAGTCTCTACCTGCAGCACTTTTTGGCAATTTTTTTTTCTAAGCACATCTTAAAATTTAGTCAGTTTTAGTATAGTTCACCATATAATCAGTAGTAGTATTAAAATAAAGTACAAATTAAGTATACTAGGCATCATTCCGAAGCTAGTGTTATTTTTCTTCTCTATATTTTGTAATAGACTTCAATTGAAAAATAAACATATTTTTTTTTATAAAAAAAAAAAGGTGAAATTTTACTGGGTTTGTGGTTAGTGTTTCTCACAATAAACGTTCGGGTTCTAGGGATAAGGAGAGCGATATAGCGCACCACTAAGGCATCTGACGACATTCTGCACCCAGGTGCAATTGGGAGAGAACACAGCAGTTGCACTTTTAGAGTAAAAGTTGGGTTGGACAACAATATTGAAAAAATGACGTGGGAACAGAGGTAAAGTTTAGGATATGATAGTGCAATTAGGGGCTTGGGGGACATTGTGAAGGCTCTTGGGTAACACCTACAGCGCAGAGCGCAAGGTGCAATGGCGACAATATCACCCAACGGACAGTAAAGGTAACTAAATATTCACTCTAAATTAAAAAGAGAAATGGCAATTTGCAAACGGATTAAGAATAAGCCTACTGCTTAGCTTAAACCTTTTCATATGATGAATTGGGGTATATTGCAGTTGTTATATACTTTGCAAACAACAATCCACTTCGACATCATAACAAACAAATTTGGTTGTAGCAGGAGGCATTTATAAAGTTACAACTAACAGCACATTAATGGAGGAGGCCATGAATTGATATTCAATCGATTAATCTAATATCTCGTCCAATATGTTAATCTCAAAAAGTCATCAAAAACAAGATCCGTTTAGTTATTTCAAACTGGAGGCATTGATTAATACGAGGGGACTTCTTCATTATCATATCGGGAACTTCTTAGCAAATCCAACACTGGTGGTTTATAGTTCGGAGCTACATGGGAGCTGGTTACTAGACTAAAAATGTATGTACCCCGAATATATTTGCTTGAACCTTTCAAGAGTTATTTTTTTTTTACCTTTTATGTGCATTCATCGCATTTCGCGCTGAACATCATTTCATATTTTTAAATAATATTGATGATTTATTGGTCAAGACCTTTACAAAGAACGGGAAAATTCAACTAACATCTAAATAATGGGGTTTGAATAATACAGACAAAAACATTCGCATATTTTACAATGGCTTTTCCTTCTATTATCTGTCACTATTGCACGAATAAAAATGATAATTCTAAACCTGACATTCAAGAGGACAATCTGGATTTCAAGAAGTTTTACCACCAAATACTGTACTTGTGTAGTACTAACCCACTTGTCAATTAGAACCAAACTATTTTATAAATCAAAAGATTATCAACGATAAATATCACCGATGCCAGTTAAACTATACTGAAATTAACAAAAGTCTTAAAACATTCTTCAGGAAAAAGTTAGCGTCGTCGCCGTTGCGGTTATATAGATAAACTTAAAACAAGAAAAAAAAAATGCATGGGCACCCAGACCCGATATTTCCTCAATA
>NC_090725.1:255996992-255999492 GCF_036898095.1 Palaemon carinicauda | reverse complement strand
CACCGAATAGTCTGGCCTATTCTTTAGAGATTACCTTCTCTCCTCATACACCTGACAACACTGAGGTTACCAAACTATTCTTCTTCAGTAAAGGGATTAACTACTGCAATGTAATTGTTCAGTGGCCACTTTATTCTTTGTAATGGGAGAAGAGACTCTTTAGCTGTGGTAAGCAAGTCTTCTAGGAGAGGGACACTCCAAAATAAAATCATCGTTCTCTAGTCTTGGGTAAAGCCATAACCTCTGTACCATGGTCTTCCACTGTCTTGGGTTAAGAGTTTTCTTGCTTGACGGTACCCTCGGGCACACTATTCTATCCTATTTCTCTTCCTCTTGTTTTGTTAAAGTTTTTATAGTTTATATAGAAAATATTTATTTCAAAGTTGTTAATATTCTTAAAATATTTTATTTTTCATTGTTTCCTTTCCTCACTGGGTTATTTTCCCTGTTGGAGCCCCTGGCCTTAGAGCATCCTGCTTTTCCAATAAGGGTTGTAGCTTAGCTAGTAATAATAATAATAATAATAATAATAATAATAATAATATTTTACAATGGCTTTCACTTCTAGTTTCTGGCACTATTGCAGGAATAAAAATGATAATAATTAACCTAACATTCCCGAGGACAATCTGGATTTCAAGAAGTTTTTCCGCCAAGTACTGTACTTGTGTGCTACCAGCCCACTTGTCAATTAGATCAAAAAGATTTTATAAATCAAAAGATTATTAACGATAAATATAGATTCCAGTTGAACTATACTGAAATTATCAAAAGTCTTAAAACATTCTCCCTGAAAAAGTTAGCGTCGTCGCCGGTGAGGTTATATAGATAAAATAAAAATAAGAAAAAAAAAATGGATACGAATTTAGCAGACCTAGAGTATGCTGATGGTGCTGTCCTTGTTAGCAGAACACCACAGGATTTGCAATGCTTGCTTAACAGAATGTATGAAATATCACATGAGGTTGGGCTGAAGATAAATAGAAGTACTTGAACAGGTGGTCAACGCTCACCCTGCCCATTGGTCGTCTTCAATAGAAAACTGTCCAAGGCAGAATCCAGCTACTCTACCTTTGACTGTAAATTGCTGGTGGTGCACTTGGCTGTCCATCACTTTCGCCTATAGTGCACACCTTCAATCGACAGTCCAATACCTGGTCCATCCGTCAACGCCGACATCTCTTTGCCATGGTTGAACACAATTGCAGCCTTCAACATGTCCTTGGGAAAATGAATCCCATTACAGATGCCTTGTCAAGAAATACATTGGCCGTTATTCACTTGGGATTGAATTATAACCCCTTGGCAGAAGCTCAACAAAAAGTTCCAGAGTACCAAGCAAATAGGACATTCTGCACATCCCTCCGTTGGGAAGACTTCCCTCTTGACAACCCCAACGCCACCATCCTCTGTGACATCAGTGTTGGTAGACCTAAACTGTGGATACCTGCTCACATGCGCCAACAGGTGTTTGATTTCATTCTTAGGCTCTCACATCCCTCGTGCCGATCTATTGCATAGCTACTCAAGATGAAGTTTCTTTGGAATGACATTATTAAGGATGCTAAGGATTGGGTCCGCGCTTGTAAGTCGTGCTAAACTTCAAAAGTACATCGACACAGATTCAGGAGTGGGCACCTTTCCTCAACCTCAGCGGAGCTTTTCCCACATTCATGTCGACATATTAGGTCCTCTACCCACATCACAAGGACATTGTTACCTGTTTATAGCCATTGACTGCTCCACTTGTTGGCCTGAAGTCATTCCCATGGAAACTGCAATGTCCACCACATGTACATCTGCCTTACTCTCAGGATGGATAGTGAGATTTTGTATCCCTGAGCATATTACTTCCTGACAGGGTTACTATTTTCACCTCTCAATTGAGGACATCATTAGTGAATCTCCTGGGAATCTCCTTACATCAGACAACCGCCTACAACCCTGCAGCCAAGGGCATGGTTGAACATTTTCACCCTCAAAGCAGCTTTAATGTCCCACTGCAAAGACTAACTGGTTTACTCAGCTTTCCTGGATCCCCCTGGGACTAAGGACTACTCCTAAGGATGCCCTGGATGTCTCGGCAGCTAAAATAGAATATGGCGACCCGTTGGTCGTCCCTGCTAAATTTTTTCCGTCTGTAACCTCGTCCGACAATCTCCAGCATCTACGACACGTTGTGGGAAAATTTACTAGATGCCACAAGACTTCCAAGCCCCCAGGTAAGCAACATATACAGAAAGATCTGTATACCATAATGCACGTTTTCCTGGGCAACAACACTAGCAAGCCACTGCTGAGGGCTCCTTACACGGGCCCTTTCCTCATGATCCGTTGTACGCCGAAGGTTTTCTGCATCATCATTCGTGGAAACAAGACTGGGTCACCATTGATGGCCTAAAACCTGCATATCTCCGGCCAAATGACCCGCCTACAGTACGCCTCGCTAGAGCAGGAAGCCATATTTCACATGAATGTCATTTACGGGGGTAGAAACCAT
>NC_090725.1:255946992-255991992 GCF_036898095.1 Palaemon carinicauda | reverse complement strand
AAATAGTATTGCGGTCTGCCCCCCATGATGTATGGGACAATACTTTTAAAATATTCAGAGCTTCAACACATTTTGCTTTTAGTGCTTTTAGGTGAGAAACCCATGTAAGTCTACAGTCAAATATCAAACCTAAAAATTTGGTTTCCGATACACATGGGATCCGTTGACCTTTAATGTATATATCCGGGTCTGGATGTGCTCCCCGTATACGACAGAAATGTACAATAGTAGTTTAACTTGTTGAGAACTTAAATCCATTCATATCGGCCCACTGGATAATTTTGTCAATTGAGAGCTGTAGTTTTCTCTCAACCGTTGCCATTCTGGCTCCAGCAAATGATATTGAGAGATCATCCACAAATAATGTTGAGAGAACATCCTGGGGAATGGCTGAGGATATCCCATTAATTGCTAGTGCAAAAAGGGTTACACTCAGCACACTACCCTGAGGAACTCCTTCTTCCTGGCACTTACTCTCTGATAGAGCTTCCCCAACTCTCACTTGAAAAACTCTATGTGAAAGAAATGCCTGAATAAATAGTGGCAGCTCTCCTCTCAATCCGATTTCATGAATGGTTTTAAGTATACCATATCTCCATGTGGTATCATATGCCTTTTCAAGGTCAAAAAATACTGTAACATGGTGCTGTTTGGAAGCAAAGGCTTCACAAATAGAAGACTCAAGTCGTATCAACACATCAGTCGTTGAGTGCATTTTTCTGAATCCACATTGAATCGGTGATAAAATACCTTTCTTTTCAAGGTACCATATCAGCCTTGCATTGACCATCTTCTCCATGATTTTACATAAACAAGATGTCAATGCAATAGGACGATAGTTTGCTGCTAAAAACTTGTCTTTACCGGGTTTTAAAAAGGATAAAATAATGGCTAGTTCCCAAACACTTGGGTAACTATGATCATGCCATATTCTATTAATAATGCTTAAAATAAATAGCTTTGTATTAAAATGTACATGTTTAATAATTGCATATGGAATTCCATCGGGTCCAGGGGCTGTATTGTTGCAATGAGCAAGTGCGGAATCAAATTCTCTTTCAGTGAAAGGAGAATTATAAGACTCTTCTCTTCTTGTTCCAAAATCTAAAATTTTCTTTTCTTCAACGCTCCTATACTGGTGACCAGGGGCTCCTACACACTTGCTGGATACATTTGAAAAATGACTAGCCAGGGCATTGCTAACATCATTTGCTTCAGTTACATACTGACCATTCACCTTCAACACTGGTGGTGGGTTGGGGGTGAATTTGCCAGCTATCTTTTTTACTTTCCTCCACACAGCAGATGGTGGTGTTCTACTGTTAATGGAGGAAACAAAAGACATCCATGACTGGCGCCTTGCTTCTTTCATGGCACGACGGAACTGTGCTCTACATTTCTTGTACATAATTAAATTCTCATCGGTTCGGAGTCTACGCAATCGTGTTAGAGATCTTCTTGTGGCTCTGTGGAGGGCAGTTAGTTCTGAAGACCACCACGGGACTGGTCGTCGTTTGAATAACCCTGTTGTTTTGGGAATTGAATTGACTCCTGCTGTATGGAGAGTTCCATTCAGTAAGTCTATGGCATCATCGATATTTTCAACCTGTTCAGCATCCCCCTCAATTTCGCTTAGCTCACGAAACTTTTCCCAGTCCGCCTTGTCAAGATTCCATTGTGGTGATCTCTGTAAAGGTGGACCATTGTTGGTGTTTATAATGATTGGTGCATGATCACTAGTATGCCAATCATCTAATGTCCTCCAATCAAAATCAAGAAGACAGTTAGAGCTTGCAATTGAAAGGTCAATGCATGACAAGGTACCTGTCTGAACATGGAAGTGTGTGGGCTCTCCTGTATTAAGGAGTCCTACATCCTCATTCTCCACAATTGATGAGATAATATTGCCCCTTGTGTTTGCTAGGATATCACCCCATAAAGGATGTCTACCATTCATATCTCCCAGTAAGAGAAATAGTTGAGGGAGTTGTTGAATGACCTCTGCTAAGTCATCATATAAAATAATATCATTATCATTTGGAGGTAAGTACAGAGAGCAAATTGTATATTTTCTCCCTATATCAATTTGTACAACAACTGCCTGCAGGGTTGTACGTATAGACATAGGTATTTGGGGAACATCTCGACGAATGTATACAAGACTTCCGCCATGGCTCCCTGCTTGATTATATGGTGTTCTATAGCTAACATACTCTCGAGGACTAGGAGTGTTAGAATCAAGCATACTTTCCTGTAGACATACAATTATGGGGGAATGCTCATGAATTAGGAGCTTAAGTTCTTCATATTTGGCCCTCAAACCCTGACAGTTCCATTGCAAAATGGAGGAGAAAACTATGGATTATTTCTGGAAGACATCTTGGATGAGGTCTTCCCATTAGAAGTTTTTAATCTAACATTATTACCTGTAGGTTTCTTCAGAGGTGGTCTTGTTATAATGGGTTTTATGTTTGTGTTTTTCTTTGTATCCTTTTGATCTATTTGTTGAGGTGGATGGTGGACCTCAACTTGAATTTCTGATTTATTCAGTTTATCTTCTGGTCCATTAGAAACATCAACAGACAAAACATCAAATTTATTTGATGTCATAACCTTGACGTTTCTAATGAAGGGTGGAGAGAGAGATGGAGGTCTCTCTCTTTTCCTATTTATCAGTGGTGAGGATTTACCAGGTTTTTGCACCTTCCCTACCACAGGTGCACCTGGTAACTTTGTTTCGGGTGGAACTTCCATCAAATCAGGCAAGGACATGGCCTGAGAGAGGTTAGCACTATTGTTGGTAATGGGGGATGAAGTTTGTATAGAAGTGGGCAGTGTTGCAGTTTTAATACACAGTGGTAAAGCCTTGGAAGGCAATATGCTTACCTTGTCACGTAAAACTCTACTATCATTAGATGATGTATTTCCTTTTTGGGAATTACTGGCAGCACTATGTGGGTTCGATGTCTCCTGTGGTATATTTTCTCTTGATTTCAGTGCATTTGCATAGCTGTTTGGTGTTTTCAGTAGTCTTTTGGCATGTCCTACACTTATGTGTTCTACACTGGATTTGTTGAAGGCTGCTTCTTCAAACTTATAAATCTCGCAGCTCCTGTCAGTGGATTTATGGTTTGAATTGCAATTCAAACAGCTGGGCTCAAGTGTACACTCTCCATGATAGGGACTGGCACAGATGCTACACATTTTTTTCATTTTTACAAACTTTAGAAGGATGTCCAAATTTGAAACATTTGAAGCATTGTAAGGGCTTTTGTTTAAAAGGTCGAACTTTTATTCTTTCATTTTCAATATCGATGTGGAAAGGCACATCAGCATCCTGGAAAGTAAGGATAATCATTGACGTCCCAGGAATCTTATGGACTTTCCACACTGTTAAAGGGCACATGGCTAGTATTTCCTCTTCTGTAAATTCGTAAAGATCTTTATTGAAGACTACTCCCCTTCCGTAACTAAAGTTTAGGTGGGGTTTGACATCTAACATATCCTCATCACTGTTTGTCGTAAGGTTAGACAGTATTACTGATTGCGTGAATGATTTAGCATGGATTAGGAAGCTATTTTTCCCAAAGCGAGATATATCACCTGGTGCAATGGTTCCTACCCTTTTCTGAATTAGTTTGCTAATTTTAAAATAATTCCCATTACTCCCTTTAGGCTCGGCAACAAGCCACATTGGTGGTTTTGGCTTTCTTTGGGGAGCATAGTTAAATCGATATCTTTCTCAAACCAGTCAGCAGGTCTATATACATCCAAACTGTTTGGTATCTTATCACATAGGGCACTCATGACATTTAGGTTATTAATTTTGATATCATTGATGTTACATATTGCATTGAATGCTTCTTCATGATTATTATAAGTTATCCATGAATGCCATTTTTCATTTTCAAGTTTTATTCTAATTTCTTTTATCACTCCATAGCATCTAAATGCTTTATATATCATATCATAATCAGTATTTATTGGAATTTGGGTAACATGAAGGATTCTTAGTTTCCCTTTGTTACCCGACTTAATTGGTTTTGAAACATTAGTAGAGGGGTCCTTTTTTGTTCCTAAGTCGTCAACAGAATTTTCCTTAATTGAATTAGCAGAGGTCGTCAACAGTGCCGGGGGAGAGTCAGCGTATCCAGGGGATGGGGGTTCATTGCTTAAAGAATCCATTAGACGAGAGAGAGAGAAAAGGGTTACTTAGATGTACCTGCTCGAGAATGTTAGGCCATCACACGCCAGAAAGGAAATTTGCACTTTCCACTATCGGCACAATGAGAGTATACTTCCCAGATGGTCCACTCCATACCCTACCCGAAGGATAGCATCAAAACAGATATAGAGGCACAGGTGTAAGCTGAACCCGCCTGTTAGGACTGAGACCAAGAAATTATGGAATCATCCTCCCCATATCTGTAATGACGGGCTTCCGGCCAAAAGCCGAGAGTCCTACCCAAGCATTGGATCCCCCTAGATTCCGAAGACCCAACACTTGAGAATAGTTCCGCCAAAAAGGTCCAAACCATCTTCGGGATGGCTGAAATCATCCAATACTCTCACATATAGCTTTGAATGCAAACACCTCCCAACCGTGACACCTCCTCCCACTCATCAAAGCAGGTAGCAATATAGGATGTATGAACATCCACGCCGGGGCTACAATGGATGAGAAACATCCAAGCCATAGGAAAGAAAAAAAAAATAATAATAAATATATATGTACATAATATATACACATATATAATGAGGGAAATTTTTCTCATTGAGTTTGGAAAGCAAGACGAAAGAAAGTTTATGAAATTAGGACAAGGTCGAAGTAATATTGAGAAAAAGAAAAAGGTGAAAGAGAGAAATTTAGATTCAAACTGGGGGAGTAATTTCCCCAAGTTCGAGAGCCCTCTTGCCCGTCACCAAGTTTCAGCACGGGAGGGACAAAGCATGAGCACAGTAACCTCATCTCATTGGTACTTACTGAAAATCTGAAACATTTTATATATATATATATATATATATATATATATATATATATATATATATATATATATATTTATATATATTTATATATATATATATATATATATATATTTATATATATATATATATATATATATATATATATATATATGTATATATATATATGTATATATATATATATATATATATATATATATATATATATATATATATGTATATACATAAATGTATATATATATATACATATATATATATATATATATATATATATATATATATATATATATATATATATACATATATATGTATATATATACATATATATATATTATATATATATACATATACATATATATGCATATATATTATTATTATTATTATTACTTACTAAGCTACAACCCTAGTTGGAAAAGCAGTATGCTATAAGCCCAGGGGCTCCAACAGGGAAAATAGCTCAGTGCGGAAAGGAAAAAAGGAAAATAAAATATTCTAAGAAGAGTAACAACAATAAATATCTCCTATATAAACTATAAAAACTTTAACAAAACAAGAGGAAGAGAAATAAGATAGGAGAGTGTGCTCGAGTGTACCCTCAAGCAAGAGAACTCTAACCCAAGACAGTGAAAGGCCATGGTACAGAGGCTATGGCACTACCCAAGACTAGAGAACAGTGGTTTGATTTTGGAGTGTCCTTCTCCTAGAAGAGCTGCTTACCATAGCTAAAGAGTCTCTTCTACCCTTACCAAGAGGAAAGTGGCACTGAACAATTACAGTGCAGTAACCCCTTGGGTGATAAAGAATTGTTTGGTAATCTGTGTTGTCAGGTGTATGAGGATAGAGGAGAATATGTAAAGAATATGCCAGACTATTCAGTGTGTATGTAGGCAAAGGGAAAATGAACCGTAACCAGAGAGGAGGATCCAATGTAGTACTGTCTGGCCAGTCAAAAGACCCCATAACTCTCTAGCGGTAGTATCTCAACGGGTGGCTGGTGCCCTGGCCAACCTACAGTATATATATATATACTCATATATATATATATATATATATATATATATACTCATATATATATATATATATATATATATATATATATATGTATGTTTCAGATTTTCAGCAATTCCTAATGGGATGAAGTTGCCGTGCTCATTCTTTGTCCAATACATATCACAAGCTGTATTGACATGAGATGGACAAAGCATGAGCACAGTAACCTCATCTCATTGGTACTTACTGAAAATCTGAAACATTATATATATATATATATATATATATATATATATATATATATATATATATATATATATATTATATATATATATATATATATATATATATATATATATATATATATTTATATATATATATATATATATATATATATATATATATATATATATATATATATATATATATATATATATTATATATATATATATATATATATATATATATATATATATATATATATATATATATATATATATATATATATATATATATATATATATATATATGTATATATATATATATATATATATATATATATATATATATATATATATATATATATATAGTATATATATATATATATATATATATATATATATATATATATATATACCGGTATATACACACAAGTGAGAGGTTGGTAACCTCACCCATTATCATGTGTAAAATCTACAGGTAAAGGATAACTGTTGTGACATGATAAAATGAACTTTGCATACTTGGCATGGATATGTTCGAAAGAGGAGCATTGAGAGCAAACGGGAACAAGGGTGTGGTAATGAGGATGAATGGAATGTAGGAAACTTGAGTTATGAATGTTAATTTTGGTTAGTAGGAAAACAGAGTCAAAGTTGCCAAGACAAATCGCAGGAAATTGTTAAACAGGGTACAGAAGAGAGAGAGAGAGAGAGGGAGGGAGAGAGAGAGAGAGAGAGAGAGAGAGAGAGAGAGAGAGAGAGAGAGAGAGAGAGAGAGAGAGAGAGAGAGAGAGAGAGTCTTGCATCGTAGATGCCTATCCTAAGACGTCATGTCTTGTGGAGCACGCAACCATTGGGTTCCCGATAAAGGGAAGTTCGAGTTCAAATAGGAGGAAAAACAGACAAATGTTGTATATAAAATGTCCCAGTTTAAACCTATTTATTATGTTTCAAGTTTGTCAGGGTTCCCTGAGATTATATGATATTTGAAGTCTCGTACGACTAAATCAAGAATTATATAGTTATTAATGAGTCAATAAAGCAACAGAGAGGGTTACTCTATACTAGAGCTGAATGAATTTCTAGCCCCTAAAACTAGGATACCTGTTCAGCTACAGGATTGTTTGTACAGAAAATTGTTTTCATGAGAAATCTTGGCACAAAGAAATGTACGAATGAAACAATTTTCTAAAGAACTACCAGGAGTGAGAATGTGCTTAACTAGGTTTCAGATCAGCGAAGAATCATTAGAAAGCAGCGGAGGACATGGAAACCTGATATGGCAATGTGTATTAATAGACAGCATGTAGCTGCCATGCTGGTAACCGTATCTTTTAATTAATTTGTTATTCGGGAGAACGATGGCTTTAACGTGCGTAATCTAGATCTACATACATCATACCAATCGAGAGGAATAAGGGCATTATCTTTATAATTTTTCACAGTACAGTTTCTACCACAATTTCCCACAACAATGAAAGCTGATTCACTATCCAGAGAAACAAGACAGTACACTAATTGGTTCTATACCTAAAAAATCATCATAGAAGTAGTACTGGACTGGGCAGCAGTGATAAATAAGAATAACGTTAAGCCTGAGCCTATAATGAGTAGATTATCATTATCATCATTACGAGCTAAGCTACAACCTTAGTTGGAAAAGGAGGATGGTATAAGGACTCCAACAGGGAAAATAGCTGAGAGAGGAAAGGAAATCAGTTAACACATAGAATAGTATGCCTGGGTGTACCCTCAATCAAGAGAACTCTAATCTAAGACAGTGGCAGACCATAATACAAAGGCTCTGGCACTACCGAAAATTAGAAAAGAATGGTTTGATTTTGGAGTGTCCTCCTAGATGAGCTACTCACTATTGCTAAAGAGCCTCTTCCACCCTTACCAAGTGGAAATTAGCCACTGAACAATTACAGTGTAATAGTTAACCCCTTGATCTCAAGTGTTGTCGGGTGTATGAAGAAAGAAGAGTACGTGTAAGTAAAAGGCCAGAGTATCTAGTGTGTGCGTAGGCAAAGTCGAAATGAGCTGTAACCAGACAGGGATCCTATGTAATACAATATGGCCAGTCAAAGGACTCAATAACTCTCTAGCGGTAGTATCTCTAAGGGTGACTGGAGTCTTGGCTAACCTACTACTTTAAGATTCAAAAGAGATGCATACAAACACAAACAGTGTGAAGCTCTCACTGAAAAATATATACAGTATGTCCATAAGTATAGTCATCGAAATCTTCAGACCACAATATAGTAATTATTGTCCAGTAAAATTTTGGGGAATAAAAAAATTCCAGTTGTATGATCAAGTTATGGTCTTTCATGGTAGAAATGCAATCACTTCTTAAGTCAACCATAGTGCCAATAACTGGCCAGTAAACTGATCTGTCTGAGCAGGAATATTGATTAAAAACAAATAATGTGAAACGAGAGCCATCACCAGAACTAGCAATGATCAGATTTGGAGGCAAAGATCCTAAAATTCAAACTTGCAAGAAAGGATAATACCAAAGACGAGGACAATGACACGCCATTCCATCCTGAACTACCCTTGGGATATAAGAATTTCATGAACCAAAAATGCTACAACAGAAGGCATACAATATGAGCCAAGTGCAGATGGCAATAGTGCCACAGTGCCAGTTTGGTACTGCATAAAAAAACAAACAGCATACATCCAAAGATAGCACTCAAAATGTACAAGCACAATGCATATCCTTGCCTGCATATACCTGAACAGTGAGCCACTATATGTTTAAGCATAACACCAAGTGCAGACAGGAGCATGTGTAGCTTCCAAGCAGGCATGACCATCTCGATCCATTACACACATGAGCATAGATGGTGTAAGGATGCTAGCGAGGATACGCAACCGCATATGTGTGTACGAGTATGTGCACAGAACAATCTATGTGTATGAGCATGAGACGCAAACTAAAACAAATATAACTTGCACAAAGGTGCCTAGCATATCATTACAGATAGTGCATATACTGTGTAAGCACACCATTAAGTTTGACCCATAATGACCACACCCATAAGCATAAAATGCAAAGTAAATAAAAATTAAATACATGCCCATTAACTTCAAATGTATTTCATTCTATAAAAATGTTATTTTCATTAGTAAAATAAATTTTTGAATATACTTACCCGATAATCATGTAGCTGTCAACTCAGTTGCCGACAGAAATCTACGGTCGGGATACGCCAGCGATCGCTATACAGGTGGGGGTGTACACAACAGCGCCATCTGTGGTCAGGTACTCCAGTACTTCTTGTCAACACCACCTCAATTTTTTCCTCGGTCCACT
This sequence comes from Palaemon carinicauda, assembly GCF_036898095.1. Lineage (NCBI taxonomy): Eukaryota > Metazoa > Arthropoda > Malacostraca > Decapoda > Palaemonidae > Palaemon > Palaemon carinicauda. The sequence goes on along the minus strand of NC_090725.1, from coordinate 255,982,473 downwards.
GGTTCTCTATGGGGAGGAAGGGTGGGTCAATTAAATCATGATTATCGGGTAAGTATATTCAAAAATTTATTTTACTAATGAAAATAACATTTTTCAATATTAATCTTACCCGATAATCATGTAGCTGATTCACACCCAGGGTGGTGGGTGGAGACCAGCATACATGTTAACAAAGAAGCTAAGTATCCCGTATTTTATTTTATTAGTTATTCAAAAATAACATAAAATAAATAAGTACCTGGTAAGGAAGACGACTTGAACCATTACTCTGCCTTTATTAAGTACGTCTTCCTTACTGAGCGTAGCGGTCCTCTTAGGAGGCTGAACGACTCTTAGGTGCTGAAGTATAAAGGGCTGCAACCCATACTAAAGGACCTCATCACAACCTTTAACCTCGGCGCTTCTCAAGAAAGAATTGACCACCCGCCAAATCAACAAGGATGTGGAAGGCTTCTTAGCCGACCGTACAACCCATAACAAGTATTCAAGAGAAAGGTTAAAAAGGTTATGGGATTATGGGAATGTAGTGGCTGAGCCCCCGCCTACTACTGCATTCGTTGCTACGAATGGTCCCAGGGTGTAGCAGCTCTCGTAAAGAGACTGGACATCTTTGAGATAGAATGATGCGAACACTGACTTGCTTCTCCAATAGGTTGCATCCATAACACTCTGCAGAGAACGGTTCTGTTTGAAGGCCACTGAAGTAGCCACAGCTCTCACTTCATGTGTCCTTACCTTCAGCAAAGCAAGGTCTTCTTCCTTCAGATGAGAATGTGCTTCCCTAATCAGGAGCCTGAATTAGTAAGAAACTGAGTTCTTAGACCTTGGAAGAGAAGGCTTCTTGATAGCACACCATAAGGCTTCTGATTGTCCTCGTAAAGGTTATGACCTTTTTAGATAGTACCTAAGAGCTCTAACTGGGCAAAGTACTCTCTCCAGTTCGTTCCCCACCAAGTTGGACAGGCTTGGGATCTCGAACGACTTAGGCCAAGGACGTGAAGGAAGCTCGTTTTAGCAAAAAACCGAGCTGCAAGGAACATGTAGCCGTTTCAGATGTGAAAACTATGTTCCTGCTGAAGGCGTGGATCTCACTTACTCTTTTAGCTGTTGTCAAGCACACGAGGAAAAGAGTTTTTAATGTGAGGTCCTTAAAAGAGGCTGATTGGAGAGGTTCAAATCTTGATGACATAAGGAACCTTAGGACCACGTCTAGATTCCAGCCTGGAGTGGACAACCGACGTTCCTTTGAGGTCTCAAAAGACCTAAGGAGGTCCTGTAGATCTTTGTTGGTGGAAAGATCCAAGCCTCTGTGGCGGAAAACCGCTGCCAACATACTTCTGTAACCCTTGATCGTAGGAGCTGAAAGGGATCTTACGTTCCTTAGATGTAACAGGAAGTCAGCAATCTGGGTTACAGTGGTACTGGTTGAGGAAACTGCATTGGCCTTGTACCAGCTTCGGAAGACTTCCCCTTTAGACTGATAGACTCTGAGAGTGGATGTCCTCCTTGCTCTGGCAATCGCTCTGGCTGCCTCCTTCGAAAAGCCCCTAGCTCTTGAGAGTCTTTCGAAAGTCTGAAGGCAGTCAGACGAAGAGCGTGGAGGTTTGGGTGTACCTTCTTTACGTGAGGTAGACGTAGAAGGTCCACTCCTAGAGGAAGAGTCCTGGGAATGTCGACCAGCCATTGCAGTACCTCTATGAACCATTCTCTCGCGGGCCAGAGCGGAGCCAACCAACGTCAGCCGTGTCCCTTTGCGAGAGGCGAACTTCTGAAGTACCCTGTTGACAATCTTGAACGGCGGGAATGCATACAGGTCGAGATGGGACCAATCCAGCAGAAAAGCATCCACGTGAACTGCTGCTGGGTCTGGAATCGGAGAACAATACAACGGGAGCCTCTTGGTTATCGAGGTAGCGAACAGATCTATGGTTGGATGACCCCACAGGGCCCAAAGTCTGCTGCAAACATTCTTGTGAAGGGTCCACTCTGTGGGGATGACCTGACCCTTCCGGCTGAGGCGATCTGCCATGACATTCATATCGCCCTGAATGAACCTCGTTACCAGCGTGAGCTTTCGATCTTTTGACCAGATGAGGAGGTCCCTTGCGATCTAGAACAACTTCCACGAATGAGTCCCTCCCTGCTTGGAGATGTAAGCCAAGGCTGTGGTGTTGTCAGAGTCCACCTCCACCACCTTGTTAAGCTGGAGGGACTTGAAGTTTATCAAGGCCAGATGAACCGCCAACAGCTCCTTGCAATTGATGTGAAGTGTCCTTTGCTCCTGATTCCATGTTCCCGAGCATTCCTGTCCGTCCAAAGTCGCAACCCAGCCCGTGTCTGATGCGTCAGAGAAGAGACGGCGGTCGGGTTTCTGAACAGCCAAAGGTAGACTTCCTTGAGAAGAAAGCTGTTCTTTCACCACGTGAGAGTAGACCTCCTCTCTTCGGAAACAGGAACTGAGACCGTCTCTAGCGTCATGTCCTTTCTCCAGTGAGCAGCTAGATGATACTGAAGGGGGCGGAGGTGGCGTCTCCCTAACTCGATGAACAGGGCCAGCGATGAAAGTGTCCCTGTTAGACTCATCCACTACCTGACTGAGCATCGGTTCCTTCTCAGCATGCTCTGGATGCATTCTAGGGCTTGGTAGATCCTTGGGGCCGACGGAAAAGCCCGAAAAGCTCGACTCTGAAGATCCATACCCAGGTAGACAATGGTCTGGGATGGGACGAGCTGGGACTCCTCAAAATTGACCAGGAGGCCCAGTTCCTTGGTCAGATCCATAGTCCATCTGAGAATCTCCAGACAGCGACGACTTGTGGGAGCTCTTAAAAGCCAGTCGTCTGACGGAGCCGGACACAAGATCATGGTACTGCTGCACAGTCTGTGAACTGTCAACCATGGGGAAGCGAGGAAGTACAGCGACAACCCGAAACTGTCTAGACTGTCTGGGTCGTACAGACAACTCCTTATCAGGTTGTTCCCAGTGACACACTGACTCCGTAAACAAAAATCCTCTAACAAGGACTAAGCTTGGACTGCATGTCTTGCAACAAAGCTCAAGGTCTATGGGAGCAGGTGTGGTAACAGACGGGGTTAGCGACTGAAGTGGAACCATTACCCTCCCTGGAAGCAAGTTATGCTTAAATAAAAGTCCATAGGAGGCTAAGCAGCTAAAGGCTCCTCTCCAAATGACAGAGTCCTCAAGGGAATATCAGAAGGAGGGAGAATAGCACTTTCTCATCTACAGGAACCATATCCGAGAAAAGCTAAGTTCTCTCAGTGAGGGTTTCACTGGTGCAAAAGCAGCAGACCAGAAGGCAACGTTATGAAACTGCTTGACAGTCTTGTGAGTTGGCAACAACCAAAGATGTGTGACTGAGGAGCATGCGGTAAGGTATGCAGAGCATGCTGTATGCAGAGCATGCTGTATGTAGAGCATGCTGTAAGGTAAGCAGAGCATGTTGCATGGCGTGCGGCTTATGTTGCATGGGATGAGGCTCATGCTGCATGGGATGAGGCTCATGCTGCATGGTATGAGGCTCATGCTGCATGGGATGAGGCTCATGCTGCAAGGGATGAGGCTCATGCCGCATGCGTTGAGGAGGATGCCGCATAGTATGAGGCTCCTGCCTCATGGGTTGAGGCGGTTGCCGCATAGCATGAGGCTCCTGCCTCATGGTTTGAGGAGGGTGCCGCATAGCATGAGGCTCCTCATAGCATGAGGCTCCTGCCTCATGGGTTGAGGAGGATGCCGCATAGCATGAGGCTCCTGCCTCATGGGTTGAGGAGGATGCCGCATAGCATGAGGCTCCTGCCTCATGGGAAGAGGAGGTTGCCGCATAGCATGAGGCTCCTGCCTCATGGGTTGAGGAGGATGCCGCATAGCATGAGGCTCCTCATAGCATGAGGTCCCTGCCTCATGGGTTGAGGAGGATGCCGCATAGCATGAGGCTCCTGCCTCATGGGTTGAGGAGGATGCCGCATAGCATGAGGCTCCTCATAGCATGAGGTTCCTGCCTCAAGAGTTGCGTCTGCCTCAAGGGTTGAGGAGGTAGCTGCGCAGAGAGAGGCTCTTGCCTCAAGAGTTGAGGCGGTTGCCGCATAGCATGAGGCTGTTGCCTCAAGGATGGTGGAGGTTGCCGCAACGCATGAGGCTGCTGCCTCAAGGATGGAGGAGGTTGCCGCAACGCATGAGGCTCCTGCCTCATGGGTAGAGGAGGTTGCTGCAAAGCATGAGGCTCCTGCCTCAAGGGTTGAGGAGGTTGCCGCATAGCAAGAGGCTCCTGCCTCAAGGAAAGTGGAGGTTGCTGCATAGCGCTGGTACCTGGCAACTCCCAATGCGGCAGCTCACGCATGGAGGCAGGAGGAGCCTCAACATCATACGTCTGGCAGGGTGGACTGCGCAGAGGTGGAGGAGCGCTCGCAGGAGGAGGTGTGCTAACCTTCTCTGCCCGAAACTCCTGCATCAAAACCGCAAGCTGAGACTGCATTGTCTGCAGCATAGACCACTAGGGTCTATGAAAGACAACAACAAACGGAGCTACTGTCCGTTGAGACTGAGGGTCTAAAACAGCTGGTGCGGCAACAGACGGAGTTACTGCCTGTTGCGGTACCACCTTGCCTCTCTGGGAGGTGTGCAGTTGTCGTACTGCAGCAAGTCCGAACTGCCCCAGTGCTAATGGCTACACCTAGGAGTTGGACTTGCGCGGAAGGGACCGACTTGCACTTAAAAGCTGCAAGATTTGGTCCATGGTTTCTGCAAGAAACCTCTTCCGCAGACGAGGAATAAATGGGCTCTCTCGTCTTTGTGTGGGTGGGGTGATCACGTCGGCTACGTGAGTTGGTTACACCCGAAACCACGGAGGGAAACGTCTGTTCGTCGATCAAGGCCTGATGAACCCATAAGTCCTTCGACGTTACTTCTCCCCTGGGCTTGGGAGCTTGTAAGAGGTCCCAGACTAGGCGAACAACTGGCACGAACAGACGAACCCTCGAACGCAACACTGTAACACTTTGCGCTTATCACTTTATCACTTTTGATTCTCTGTTTGCACTTATTTCACTGAACTCGAAACTTTAAGTGGTTTGTACCTGAAAAACGCAATTCTATCCTTCATTAAAAGTTAGTAATTGCGAAAACAGTATTACAATGTAACAGAAAAACATAATGAAAGATAAATAATTCAGTGGCTGGAAAAGAGACTAAACACTAGATCAAATAAACTACGTTTAAAATCTCTCACCACATAAAGCCTGGGAACAAGAATAAAACTCTAGAAACGTTTACCTTCTTCCCCTAAAGAGACTAGGGAGAAGAGCAAAAACGATAACAACGTTACCCGCTTGAACGAAACGTTTACCCTCCTCTCTCTCCCTCCGTCTCTATCTCTCTCTCTCTCTCTCTCTTTTGACTTAGAACCTGAGAGATGAGCCCAATTATATATCGTTAAAACATATTATTGTTAAAGGAAAAAAACTGAAAGATTTCCCAAATAAAAAGTTCCTTTATTAGAATTAAAACCATTTAAGCTAAGAAAGAATGAACAAAACGCTAGAATCGGTTTACTCTTACTGCAACGTGAACTCTCTCTCTATCGTAACGATAGAGCGCAAGTTGAACGTTCTGAACGTCAACAACTGCAGAGACAAAACAAAACGTTAGTTCAACTTTGAAAACAGTACGAGACTATCAAAGAAAATCTTTCAAAAACATTAAAATAGCATAAAATGTTAACAGGTAAAAACGAAATGACGGGCTCAATGTTAATTAACTTCGGTTCCAAGAAAAGACCGCCTACTATTAGGAAAGGTCGCATATAAACAAAACATAAAAATTAATTTTAATAAGTTTATAATAAAAGGAAGTTAATCGAAGAGGCCTATAAAAGGCGGAGAGATATAAAATAAATCTATAACTTTGTTAAGCAAAATTAAGAAAGAGAGTCTATACTCTCTTCGACACCAACACTTCCGTCTAAGGGAAGGGTCGGCCATTTAAAAGTGAAAGAGAGTTCATACTCTCTTCGTCACCAAAATTAAATCAAATTAATTCCAAAAAACTTGCTAAGCTAATGATAAAGCTTCCTGAATAGCGAAGGCTAAACTCTAGAGCAAATACATCACCAAATCGTGAGCAATAACTCCAGAATCAACAGCGTATCCATGTAGGTCTAGCCGGAGGCACGACAGAGGAAAAATTGAGGTGGTGTTGACAAGAAGTACTGGAGTACCTGACCACAGATGGCGCTGTTGTGTACACCCCCACCTGTATAGCGATCGCTGGCGTATCCCGACCGTAGATTTCTGTCGGCAACAGAGTTGACAGCTACATGATTATCGGGTAAGATTAATATTGAAAAATAACAGTATGAATTCTTGATACAAATGTTGCCTGATTATCTAAAGATAGTGAAAATAGCTGTTTGGAAAGCCGAAAGATAAAAATTGTCAGCAGCTGTTGAACATCCAAAGGAAATTTCAAAGGTTTCCTTTGCATGTTTACGAACATGAACTTCTATTTTTCACTTTTCAATCATTTGATTTTGGTACCTATTGAAAGCTAGCATGTGCACATAAAAAAATTCTACAGAAATTTTTACACATGATAATGCATTATAAATTAATAGTCTCATATTTTTCGTATATTTCTATTTTCTTTCATAGAGAACAAATTGCTGTTAGAATCTTGGTATATACTATATTCAGACTTGCTCGCTAACTAGATAAATGAGGGTAGGGAATTCAGGTAAAGATCAGGATGCCTAAAGCTACCTATGTTGGACTTGTGAAACTTTGGGGTTTGCAAACCCACCCACGGAATGCATCTAATCCATTTCTTGGCAGCTTACTAATGCTTAAGCGTAGGTGCTGACTATTGCGTTAAATGAATTTCCCTTTAGCAACTTTATAGTAAATTTCCTTCTTCCCTTGGATAGTTGAGCATACTGTATTTCATTAACACACTTCCATCACAGTCATGACTGGGTACGGTAATTCACCTGTGCTATTGGTGCTACGAGTATATAGATCGATCTAATTTTAGGTGGTTGCCCTTTTAGTAAAAATTTTTTGGGGCTCAAGCCATGTCGTCCTGATGGAAGTTCCTTAAGGTAGCTTCCTAAGGGATATACAGTATGTACTACAGTGATATTCCGAGAGAATTTTACCTTTAGGTATCCAGAATTCTAACTCCTGGCGCGAATATCCTTAAATTTTCTCTCAAGGATATCGTATAATATCAGAGGACGTATTCTTGACACGCCGCATAGCAATCTGCACCCCTAATAGCGTTTACGCTTCGAGGAGGTGTGGCAGAATAGAAAGGAAGCCGTATCAAGGTTACCCCCGTTCTCGTACTACTATTGAGTATGACAACAGCGCCATTTCCACGATGGCGGACATTCTTTATTCTGTAGCGATTTTGCTCGGTGGTATTCCCCGTGGATCTAACTTTTCGATTGTTTTACAGGATTATAATTATGCTTTCTCCATCTTCTTCCGCCTCTGGAAAGTTGAGTATCGGGTCTTTACTATGAGTATATTTTAGCTCCTGTTTCACAATGAAATTAGAGTAATTTATTGTGCCTAAGAGCTAGGCCTGTCACTGGAGGTGCCATGGGCGCCGTTGTTCGTTAGGCATGTGTTATTTAGTTAGCAGAACGACTTCCAATTTTAAATAGCTTTATTTAATTATTTTAATTATTTAGCTAATTAGGCAATTATACTCGTAAAGATTTTGATAATGTGCATAATTTTCCTTTTCCATGTCGATCGTATAATTAGAGTTTCGGTGATTTAGGTAACCGAGATCTCATCTAGCCTAGGTAACCTAACCTAGGCGTTTTATTATACGTTCAGACATTTCCCCGGTTACCCTCGTGTATTGATTTTTCAATTCAAGTGGAGACTGATACCTCCTAGAATTATATGAAACATTACAAGTCTCCATGGAAATTTAAGGGTAATCTCTTTTCCCTCTGAGTGTAGCTTCAGGCTACAACCCTAGTGGCCGTGCCATGAACTTTATTCAGACATGACTAGCTTAGGGTTTTTCTGTTTCTTCCCTTAAACCGCTGGTTGTGGTATACTAGCAGGTTTTGGGATTTAGCCAGAATCTCAGAGTATTTAGTCTTATGTCGGTGACCTGTCGGCAGGGCGAATGGGTTGTAGGATACCATCATTCCCCTACCGGCTAGGCTGCCGGCATTGGAGGCTAGCCCTCCCTAGCCACACTTGAAGTTGTGGTAGGATACCATCTTCTCCTTGCAACTAGAAGACAAATCCTGTGCCGCAGTCCCCTAGGCTGAAGAGTGATATTCTTCTTTTGCCTAGGATGACGCGGCACTGGAACTCTGTTTTCTCCCTTGTTGAGAAGCGGCATTGCCGCCGCTATCCCCTTAACTGTATCGGCAAGCTCTAGGGTGGAGAACTGAGACTCCTGTCACCTAGGATTCTGCCGATACTGAAACAGAGTTTCTTTTAAGAGGTGGTAGGACTGACAATTTTGCCCGTTCCTTTCACACGCTATACAGGACCCTATTCCCTACCCCTCTGTCCACTTTTGATGGCCTAGCCATTGTCTTTCATTGGGCCGGCATCTTGCAACCTTACCATTGCCGGTAGGTTGCCGGAGCCGGCCAGACTCCCTCTCTAGCCATGACAACTGTCGGCAGCCATGTTGAATGTCAATAACGATGGTTGGCGGCAGTGCATACTGATGGCAACCACATCATCTGTCGGCAACTATGGTCTCTCCCGGTAGCTGATGACTGTCGGCAGCCAATATGACTGCCGGCTGCCGGCAGCCATGATGGCTGTGAGTGGGAAGTCCCTTTCTGTCCCCAAGGTTCTTCAGTTCTCCCTTGAACTGCTATCCACAGATTCTGTTACCGGAATACCGCCTGCCAGGCCGGCGCAGATAAGTGCTGACTTAGATGGCAGCACACCGACTGTACTGATACTGCCGGCAGTGTATTGGCGGCACCTTGCTGGCAATAGTACTGTAGCTGGATGGAAGCCTGAATGGTACATTCTCCCCTTCCATTAGAGCCTTCTTTCTGGAGAAAGGCAGTAAAATTAGACCTTTACATCCTTCATTACTGTATACATACACAGTAAAGGAGTAGCCTTTACTCCATGCTATCTCTCTCTCTCTCTAGCTAGCATACTAGATATGCTGGCAAGACCTAGCTATGCCGGCAACATGCCGGCTGAACTACAGTATATGTTATACAAGTAGCCAGTATATCTACAGTATAGAATATACTGCAGATAGAAAACTACTATATATTTTATACTAGTAGTTATTTCCAATATATCTTGGATATCCATACACAGGCATTTGCTGAACCCAATCCTATATTGAATGAATATAATTTCTTCAATATCCTGATTAGAAATCAGTATTCGGATTACCCTACAATATTAAATAGCTTCAAGGCAGGGGTGATACACTCCTGACCCTTAAAGGGTAGAGCCTTTATCCTTGAGTCTCCCTGATCAGGAAACTCTATAATTTAATATTGTAAGGAGGGCTACAGCAAATAGGCTGAGTGAGATACACAAATATATGTCTTTATTTTCTCAACTACAATGCATGATTGTACAGTAGCCAGTAATTTGCAATATAGACTTACTGCAAATGGAAAACTACAGTACCATTATACAGTAGCAATTTCTAAACATACCGTGGGTACCCTTGTGCGAGCATTCTGCTGGTACCGCTCCTATATTGAAAGAATAATATTTCTTCAATATTCTGTTTGAGAATCAGTCATCCTGACGCCACAGTATTAACAATATAAAGGGACAGTGAATTTGTACTTCTCTACCCCTAGAGGTAAGAGGTCTTCTACTCGGAGTTACTTGATAGAGGAATCTCCATATAGTTAATACCGAGGGGAGGTAACAGCATTTGCTCACGGGGGTACACATGTATGTAACTCCTACTATCCCTTTATAGCTTACTATCCTAAGCTATTCTGTTATAGATGACCTTTGCATGTTGATTATCAGGGAGATAATCCTTTGTATACTCATTTGGTTTTCCTTTCTTTACAGGAGGAACATCTGATACCTTGTGCTGCAGTCTTCTGTAAGGCCAAGAGTAAGTATTTTTACGGTCATAATACTTGCAGGTTTCATGCCCCCTGCAATATTATTTCCGGATCCCTACATTATTGGAACTCGCAAGTTTGCAATATATGTCGGATATTAATGTCTGAAGGTTTCGAGAATCCCAAGTCTATGGAGACTAGGGATACAGCTCAATACAAATTACGCAACTAGGTGAGAGGCTTCCAGAAAATCTCTCCGGGACCTTTCCTACCTAATGATAGGATGCGTAAACTACTATTTACGAAAGCAAGTAAGGAAATAGTAGTGCCTCAGGCACCAACTACATCCCCTGATGGCCAGATAACCTTTGGGAATGAGGGCAAGAAGTGTCTCAGGGTAGAAGAGGAGAATGTCGTGTCAGAATTTCCTCTGCCTATGCTGGCTCTAGAGCCATCGACGTCGACATCTTCGTCTTCTACCCCTCTATTAGATAGAATAGTACAATTATGTATCCAACCGAATAATCAAATAGTGAGCTTTCGTAAACAAAACGAAAAGCAGGAAGATGATTGGAAATGTCCCTTGTCACAATCTGGTCCTGAAGTGGGACAATTTTGTGCCAAATATCAGCCTTAGAGCTCTTTGTTTTCTAAGAAAAGCATTAGGTACATCAGCATAGCGTTGAACAGAATTATGACAGGAGCCTCGTGACTTGAACAATCTGTTTCCTGAAGCATAAGCAGATTGGCAAGTCAAGCAGTACTGGAACTTGGAGGGAGGAATGTTTTGCTCACTATTTGATTGCCATCATCTAAAATGTTGTCTATCCATGAGGTTCCTGGAAATCTAGTGACAGAACAGTAAGGCAGCAGCAACCTCCGTCTAAACTGAGGAGCAAGTGTTGGATCTTGTACAGGACAGAGTAGCGTACTAGAGAGAACTACGTATTGAAAGAGCTTGTGTTACTGGAACGTACCACTTCTCTTGATATATACCGATCTTCTAAGATGTGATTTACTACGAAGCTCCTCTATTACTTGCTAGTGTGTGAACACTCCATGCTCGCTAATGTTATGAGAGCTGTTGTTAGAGTGGAATGTTGTGCGCACATATCAGGAGCACACTGAGCACAGATAAGGTCTGGCGAGCAGTGTTTCCAACCTTGTTGGAAGAGGTTGTCTAATAACGCAGAATGCTCATCAGTAAATGATAATTCAGAGTACCAACCCTGTGCATTGGAAACTTATTGCTCACGAACATGAGCATCAGACAGAAAGATACGGTCTTCATTTGGGAAGGAGAGCTTGTTCCTCCTGAAATCAGCTTCCTCCCAATTTGTAGGGGGTTGGATAATCGGGGAAGTCTGACTCGGGGGGGGGGGGGGGTATTCCATGAGTTCAAACCCAAGAACGTCATAAGACGCCGAATTTTTATTCTATTCGAGGGATTAAATCTAAAGATATAGCACAGCATTGTTACGAGTTTACTTAGCTGTAAACATCCCCACGGCAGTAAACAATCACAAACACGCAGGAAAGAAAAGAAAAGCAATCAAACTTTTATGATACTCTAACCAGTGGAAGAAAGTCTGATCCCACTGATGGTTGGAATCAAAGTTTAACTGCCGAGTATTCCACCTTCACTGAAATCTATCCTATGGAAAGGACAAAGGTTTGTAATAGTGTAGGGACAAAAATCTAAACTGTATTTCTCTTAATGCTGTCGTAAACATCTTCAGTAAGTTTAATGTGATAGTCACAAGAGAATCACTAGCAGCACCTGGGTCAACCTTCTGTCACTACTTTAATATATCTGAAGAATTTCAAAGAACAATACTCAAAGACGGGAATGTTTCATAAGGGGATCTTGCACAGCAAGTCCCGTGACATGTTTACAGACATACAGTAGTGTGCCAAGACAAGTTATGGACATGGTACCCAATTAGGTAAGGTTAGGTTCAGAAGAATGCCTGTATTGTACAGTATTTGGCCCATTTTTATTTTTCTCCACAATCATTTATCAAAAGTTTCTTAGATAGCTTAAATATGACAAATTTTAGTAATTTGTATTTTTCCTCCTGCACCCTACAAACCTAGGTCAGTAGATATATGATACTGTACTTTAACTTCTAGCCAAATACATAAACCATATATTTTTCCTACATGCTATCTTGTGTTTTATTCTTTTCTGACCATGAATATTGGGGCAAACCACCCATTCAGGAGTTTTCCTACCCACCTTATGAAAACAATTATGGGGATTCCCATGGAAAACCGGGTTTGGGTAGCGAAACACTAAAAACGAGTGATTTACAGTGATAATAATGGTTAGAGATGCATAATAAACTAAAGATAATCAGTTGTATTAAAGATATGGTTCATTTAAGTGACAGGAAATTGAGATATCAAAAGTACCTAAAATTCATGTGTCCCTCAAATGGTTTTTGCTCCACCGTGGCTCACTTCGCTAGCAAATGATCAAACACGGGAAGAGCCTTATTCTTCTTTAGTCGCTTCAGGAATAGGAAGGGTGAAGGCACATGTTCCACCAACCCCAAGCCCTCAAAGCTGGATTTAGGTATCAAGATATAACTACCACTGGACTTCTGTTCTTTAGCCTTAACACTGGACCCTTGCACCAAAAGCTTTTCACAGCGGTCTTCACGCTGCGAACTCAAAGGAGCCTGCGTAAACTATTAAGTCTGATGAGATCTATTAACAAGAGGCACTCCTTTGTAACTACTAATCTTTAGAATGTACACCATGCACAACGCTTAAGATAGGGACTCCTTCAAGCAAGAATGACCCCTGCACACAAACCAAGAGGGAGAGACTCAAAAGAGGCCATGACATGGACCTACCATACAATCGATTTTTGCCACCATGTCTCCATTTTACATTCATCTAACACAATAATTACAGGCACAAATACAGATTGGAAGAGGTACGATCAGTAAAATTATAGAACATGGGACAACATTTCTAATAGGGACATTTCTAATAGGAAAAACAGCTTATCCTACAGTAATTAATGTGCTTTCAACGAATTTGATCTATTTCCACGGCAAATAAATCGTCCTACCATTACAGACCTCCCCCTTCCTGACAGACACACGAGGGAACCTGGGACTTTAGGACAGAACGTGATTATCTAACACTTAAGATTTGTAAAAGGCCACAGAACCTAAAAAACCCACCTAACTTATCCTAGTGGTTCCCAGGTGACAAACCTAGCCAGGGAACCAAGCCCTCCACACCCCTTCCTAGGTCACAAACTAGAAGTAAATCACAAATAAATCCTTACCAGAATCGCACTTGGGACACTTTAACCTTTGAGGGATAGCACAATGAGCTTTTAAAAAATCATTCACTACACCAGGAGTACCATGATACCGTGAAATTTGACTATAGCATCGAAATAGCCATAATGGCAGCCATTACACTTTGTTACGTTGGGCTCCATAACATACACATAACACAGCTACCAAGGAACTAAGGATTTATCCAAAGAAAATGGGGTGTCACAGAAGTGCCTACGTCACACTTAGCATACATACATACCCAAATATGGTAAACTTCTTCATAAGGTAGGGGAACGAATGAGGAGGAGCTACTTACAAATGAACAAACAGTAGTAATTCCATTGATAGAAAGAAAGTGGAAAGATTGCTTATGCGCAGGAAGTATTAAGTCATTATCATGTAACAAGATATGCACAAACGGGAGAGGATACATCTGACTTGTAAACAAGAGAATGAAATAAATATTTCAGGGGAAAAGGATCCTCAAAGTTTGTGCAATTTTTTCGTGGATTATTTGTGTCCCAGAGAATAAAGTACAGAGAAGAAAACGTTAGTTTTACCATTATCTATCAATTCCCCAATAAATTTTCCCACCCAAAACCCCTAGTTCCCACTGGGTGGCCCCTATTACAGTACAATATATTAGGGCATATCTTTATTAACTATCTACTTGCGATGGAAATACTGTAAATAATTTTCGAAGAAAATGGAAGTTTTTCTATATATATCCCTATTTCTTCGTTAGTAAACTTTTTTCCCCGTGTTGTTCAATAACATTACCATATGATCAATGCAAAAACCAGAATGAGAGAGATTTCTGTGATAAAGAGACTTTTTGGTATCCCATACTCAGGATCTCGTCTTGAAACCTTGACTAAAGAATCCATCGGGCACCAATGGGATCTCTTATGCTAACTTGGTTTATGATTTTTTTTTTAATTTCACTGTGTTATTCCTAGCTTCAATAAAGCTCTTTTACCTGTAAGCACTGCCCAATTTATCGGAAAACGCAACTGCAAAACAGGCACTTTCCAACAATTAATACCAATTATTTTTTACTCAATTAGGATATTAGATTTTATTTTATTTACTCCAGACATTTTGTTATGCTAAACAAAAAATTCTTCTTCCAAATGTTTTCAAAACCTAATGTTATGGAGAAAATTACAGTGCCAGTAAAGTTTACAACTACAGTAGTAACATGTTCAGACTTTCTTTAACAAGTTCCTAAGGGTAGGCTGACCAAAGGGCTGAATGACCTTGCCACAATCTTGAAAATGAAAGAACATATAACATATATCCCAATATCATTCTCAGAATTTCATTATTCGATCATCTCTTTTTAAGACAAAGTAGGTTATACTGTACAATTACTGATTCTGACTAAGGAGAGGTAATAGGCCTAATCCAAGTACATCGAAGGTTTATTAACTATTATGGAATGGCACAATTCTCAAATCTAGTTACAATATAGTACACTCAAGTTAAGGTAAGGAGAGTTAAGTTAAGGTAGGGAGAGTTAAGTTAAGGTAGGTAGAGTTAGGTTAAGGTAGGTAGAGTTAGGTTAAGGTAGGTAGAGTTAGGTTAAGCTAGGTAGAGATAAGTTAAGGTAGGTAGAGTTAGGTTAAGGTAGGGAGGGTTAGGTTAAGGTAGGGAGGGTTAGGTTAAGGTAGGGAGGGTTAGGTTAAGGTAGGGAGGGTTAGGTTAAAGTATGGAGGGTTAGGTTAAAGTATGGAGGGTTAGGTTAAAGTATGGAGGGTTAGGCTACGGTAAACATGTTAAGTTAGGATGCAATCTGTATTCCACTGACTTTCCCTACACCTCTTCAAGATGTAGATTTTTCCACAGTTGTCCCACCCCCCTTATTATCTGTCTTCAAACGAAACCTTTTTCTCTAACCATACAGATTTCTGATAGAATTGAAAATCAGAAATAAAAGATCACAAAGAAAAATAGAAATAAAAATAAAAAGGGGGCATCGGTGTTTTGCAATGCAACATTCTCGAGCATTATTTTTTTTTTATGTTGGCTGTACCAATGAAGGAAATATTCCAAGACGATTTGGCTAGGATAAAAAGTCCAGTAAATCTTTAACGGTGGGCAGGCATTAATAAACATCGAAACCTTACTTTTCTTTAAGCATCAACAGTTAACCTAACATTGGACTAATATCCTCACCTGGCTTATGATAACAAGCTCAGACTCAGCGTACATACACGTATATAAAAGGTTTACGGGGGAATGATATTCAAAAGATACAACCTAGGCTAAGGTACACTCGCGGTAAATTATCCTGGTTATGTACAACTAGAACCACTCGGCGAAATAAACCACGCACCGAATACAAACTCATTCATGTATCTGCATAAAATATACTGGCACCAAATGAAGTTCTTTAAAACTTACCAATGACTTCATTCTGTTTGACAAGGAGGGCGAAAAATTCATCCAGATCTCGAACAGTAGTTCACTACCTGCGAACAACAGCGAAGAAAAACTCAACAGACACTGACCCAAGTCACACACTGTAAACATACCTAATTGTAACTTACTGCTGTGCTGTCAGATGCGCACGCTGTAAAATGGTTTTTAACATGACTTTTGGACAAGAAGTCTGTTATTCAGACCAATAATTAGACAAACGTAATTTTATCATTCTGACTTAAATTGATTATGAAATTAATAATTTCACAATAGTAATTTCCCTTCCTTTTTTTTTTTTTTTAATTATGAAGCAAGGTCTAGAATCTAGATAGTCTACTTTAGCACAGTAGCTCTTAGATTTCTTTAGAGTACTGTACTGTATGCACAGCTGAGTACTGATTCAAGCTTTTTATTTCTGCAAGTAGTTTCCAGACTAGTTATTATGTTGTTATTGTTGGTTTGGAGGGGATTAATTGTTACTGAATGATTCTTCATTCGCTTCCTTTGGAGGCAAAGTATTCCCTTTCATAAAAACCTCCTCAATAGAATGGATATTCTGCTCTAAGACATGTCCAAAGATAAAAATATCAACTAACATTGTTTCCCACCAAAAAGGGCTTGCTCCGTAATCAAACCAGAAACGTGATTTTTCTGCTTTACCAGATCCTTCCTTTTGAAGACAGCTTTACGCTCTAATCATTTATTTGTAGAGGAAAATGTTTATTGGAATTTTTTACTTCATATGCAATATACTTTATTTCTTCTGATTTTGGCTCAGAACTTACTATCTGCTATACGAGATGCATAAAACCAACACCGATGAATTTTATGTTTACTCAAATAAATAAAAAAAATTCTAAAAATCGAACTTTTCCTTTCAGGTTTTTAATTTTTCTTTCATTACATTGCTAAGGGTATATAGACGGACAGATAATTTTAACCTTTCTAAAGATACATATAGTATATGTGTGAATAAAGTACGCGATCTTAATACCTATTGAAAGTTATGATTAAATGAGAAAAAATTTAACTGAAATAACTGAAGTTTCACAAATACTTCTCAGAAGTAGAATTTGTATGTTGAAAACTAAAATCAATGAAATTTATAAACATGTAATTGTACCTATACCTTATTTTGATGAAAAATTAGAATAAATTCATAGCTCTACAAAGAGCGTAGTTTTTCATATTAAAATTGCAGAGAAGAAAGCATCTCAGTGACGTAATAAAATTTTTAGGCCATTTTTTTTTTTTTTTTTTAGAATACATTAGTGGGAACCTCAATACTTTAAGCTAACAGCAATAGACATTCACGCTGAAACTAATATTAAGAGAAAATAATTATATCTTTTTATTATGAAATCGAAAATATTTACAAGAATTATACCTGCCAAACTTACACTTCCATGAACATTTGAACAAATTGTTTTATTATTCTTTACTTTAAATGTTTTCACAACATATTTCCAACTTTGTAGACCACTACTCTAGCTTTGGGATATAGACTTTAAATTTGTTTCTATTTTACCCATAATAAAACACGAGTAGAAATTCCATCTTCCTACACTTCTTTTTTTTTTTTTTTTTTATTAAGTGGTTTGTCTAGGTTGGTCCTTTGTCTTTCTGATCATAAGAAGAGTTACAGGATTTGGCACTTTTTTTTTTTTTTGGTCTCAGCAAACATCGAATCCTTCCTACCTAAAAAATTGATAAGTGACTTCTCTCATCTTACTCATTTATAGTCTTCCTTTCAGAAAACTCTTGGAAAATTTTATGTCCGTAAAGGTCTAGTTTCTCCCTTTAGTTATTTTTCCATTCCGAAATTAATCACATTATTTAATCAACGTCTATTCTTACACCATCTGCTGTGTAGTTAACAATATTGCATCTATATTTGATTCCATTTTAGCTATCCTTTGCGAGATTCATTTACTTATTTAACTATATCACTCCTTTTAGTCAAGAGAATACGATACATTTCTCTTGAGTCTACTCATTCACTGACGGCCTGTTGAAACTCTTTTAATATTACCTTTATTCTGATTCACCAGTTTCAGAAAAAATATTCAATTGACGATACGTGCATAATTTGCCACAGAAATAGCGGGTTGACAAATGGAATTATGCTCTATACTAATTTTTTTTAATCAGGCGCATTTGCACAGACTCGCAGGGGTGCCCTTCTCGCTCGGAAAAGTCCCCTGATCGCTGATTGGTTGGACAAGATCATTCTAACCAATCAGATAGCGGGAAACTTTTCCGAGCGAGAAGGGCACCGCTGCGAGTCAGTGCAAATGTGCCTCATTAAAAATAAATGAGTATAGTGTGCATGTCAAAATACTAAGAATCGTCAATATCAAAACCACAGTTTATGAAAGAAAAAATATAGAATTATAAATAACTTTACTTACCAGATCCAAAGGAAAATAACATGCATTTCTATAAGCCTATTATACGAGTCTATGGCAAAATAGCACAACGATTCCTTTCCGTGTGGCGCACCATTTCTGATCTACAATCCATAAAAGCACACACTTACCTTTGGAAGAAATGAAAAAAAAAATGAGAGAAATCCTGATAAGTGAGTGGTTTAAATAAAACACCATGTTAAAAGAACATTTTATTGTCAATATATTGTCCAAGGAGCTGACTAGTAAATACACAGAAATATGGAATCTTCACAACAGTGAATAACGTGGATAGTTTTATTTGGATTTTGAATAACACTAAAAAAATACAAGTTTTTATTAAATAGGACAATGCTACAACTCTGTACTATAGTGTTAAATACACCAAACAATGTTAATCATTTTTTTGCGACTACAATGCTAAATACAGTATATGTATTATGGTATGTAATTCACTCAACTGTATGAAACATTTTTATATAAGAAAGCGCATTAGCGTTAATAATCAATTTTACCTTGGTCATACTAAATGACGGATTTATATTTTTTGCCTGACTGTTCCAGTCACTTTTAGATTTCATGCAAAATAAATATAAACTGGATTGCAAAAAAATACTAACAGGTCTCTCAAACAAATATATAAAACATCGTTTTCAAATGAGCCAGAAATTATGGATATTAAATTTCGAGTCACTGCCTGTCTAAAATCAATAATAAAAATAAGAAAAGAAATAAACGAATCTCTAAAACCCACATGAACTCATGTTCAATAAATAATTTACGTCTTTTCATAATTGAATTAAATGTGACCGAGATCATTAGCTAGAATTTGCATCACCAATGGCTATAAATTCTGGTGCATCACTAAGCCATTACACTCATTTTTTACATAATCATCTTAGAATTAACTAAATGTGATTTCTAAAACTTTCTTTCAGATTTATATCAAAGTCAAACACACACTCAAAACTCCCATTCACCCTTCATTAACAGATGACTGTATTAATGGCTTGTACAAAGTGCACCCACACTCATAAAGGTTGAGAAAACCACGTTTCTGTATGTGAGAAGCAACTGACTAGAGTGGCGAAGATTCACTCGGGACTGTGTCTCATTACACGGAAAAGAAGGCATGAAAAAAAGAAGCTTGTACTACAACAGTGCCTGTGATTGACAACTCCATGAGGATGAACCAAGACTTCGACTGTGGTCTTATACACCTTTAGATTACTGTCATTAATATGAATCACTTCGTACCAACAGACCGTTGCTATGTAAAATAAATGGACTATCTGCTGTACATATGCTACATAAGCTGCCCTAAGTGAATATGAGAGGTCTGTTTGATATTATATATACAATACTGTTCCTTAAAAAGTTCTATGTTTGGTTCCGTATTTACAAATCTCCTACACAAGCATTCACACAATGGCTCAATGTTTTATATTTACATGTTCACATCTGCACCTATGAAATATTTTCATTTGATGCCTCGAATCTATGCAGACAGTTACTTTTAATATTGGTACCGCACCATACTTTGCTGAGGAGGAAATCATCTTTGAAACTATGAAATAGAATTATTATAACACTGCAATGGTGATAGATTACTGTGAGTAGCCATTCAAAAAAATTGAAATAAAATCTAGTGCTATGGAAGAGCCGTTCAAATGTCTTAACTTATTCACGAGCAAGAAAGAAAAATCACACTTTATAATAAGACCAAAAATTGCTTATATCATCACCAGTCCTGCATCGGATTTGAATTTTTTAAAATAAATAAATATAATGTATAAAACATACAGTACATATATATAAATACACCAGTGATGTATATACTGTATTCAACCTAATATCATATCCATTTATACACACATACATACACACATATATATGCGTATGTATACACACATATATTAATATATTCTATAGTACTGAATTTATAGGTCTGAGGCATCATATAAACCTGAGCACCTGATCACTCGCACAAAACAGTACTTATACAGTAGATCATTATTTCATTATGCAAGAAATTAGCATCAAGATACCAATGATGTCACGTAGAAATAGGATACTGGACAGTAAAATTCTAAATACATTAAAAACACACAACTTGAGCTTTTCTACTGTATGCTTACATTCAGATTATATAGACATGATTTAGGAAACGCACGTGCTCGCTCGCACGCACGCTTACCCATAACCCCCCCCCCAAAAAAAAAAAAAAAAAAAAACAATATGACCTACAGAGCATATGTCAATCACCCATCTTATAGCAAATATACATTAGTCCACCTTCGAATGTTCGAGGCACTTTAAGGAGGACTTGAGCGAATGAGAGACACTTAAGTTTTTTTTTTTTACTTTGTAATTATTGGCGAGTGTAATATCCTTCTCTTATAATGACATAAACCATGTGAGTATGGAAAATAAGAGCTCAGTATTCATCTTTAATCAAAAGATGTGAGTAAAATAATGAGATAGTGAGATTGCATAAAATATGAAATGATGTACAATACGATTCTTCTCCAGTTATCTATCAAAGTTTTGAAAAAAAAATTAATAGAAATTAGATAAACACGTGCTCTAATAACGCCCCCCCCCCCAAAAAAAAAGCCAATTGCTTTAGTCCCTCATTACAAATGCTCCATTGCACATCAATTAACTGCTGACTTGACTAAATGAGAATGACACATTCCCTCAAACTACAAAGCCCATACTGCGCTGTGTAATGAAGTTGATGGGAATGATATTTAAAGTTAACTGCACACTATATACAATATGCTTTGAAAGTAATGTTCATGTCAATTGAATATCTATTAATTTTACAGTAGTTGTTTAGCCAATATGTTGTTATTATTAACACTTGTGAGGATAATAAATCACATGAAATAAACTCCAGTATTACGCATTCTATCATTTTCCAGACACCCTATAATTCACACTTAACACTACTGTACTTCTTTTCTTCAAGCAACAGGATTTATATTTCGTAATATTCATCCTTTCCAAACATAGCCTAAATCTTTACATTTTAGGATGACTCATCCAGTTATCTCGGGACGTTTACAAACTGTGTTAAGAGATGTGGTTAAAATAAAGAAATAAATGATCACTGGAGATATATAAAATAAAAGCCGAACAGTAACCTTTCCTCTCCAAACACAAGAGGACATACTTCTTGTATTTCTTAGTAGAATAAGGAACTTAAAATATGACATTCCTTCAAGGAAACCACTGAGCAGGAAAGCTTGTGACCGTTTCAAGTCCAATGTCCCACAAACACATGTGAAAGCTGTTTATGAAAAAAGCAGGATAAATATTTTAGCTATCCAATTTAATGAGTAAAATCTCTCTCTCTTTCTTTCCTCATAAAGCTAACATTGGGGCACCAACATCAAAGCAAAGACGTACCCTCAAACATAAATCCAGTTTTTTGCTGGATCTAAGAATGTTGACCTGGCTTTCTGCAGGCCATGGCAGATCTCAGCATAAACATAAAGTATAGAATCTGAATTAATGTCTGCTTTATAACAAAGTTTTGTTTTAACCGATCATACACTGCTTACAACTATTCACTCACTGCAAGCAAAAACAATTTATCACAAATATTAAACACCTGTTTGTTATCTGTCAATTATTGATCTTATCTCAACCTGCTTACTTCTATAAAATGATACTTTTATAATAGATGTAATTTATTCCTAGAGGCGTAAATTTACGCAAGACTCCTACGAGCATGGTTTGTAGGGTATCTATGACGAATGCATTGAACGCTGTGTATTTTCAGAATAAATAGTCAATATGTACAATGAAGACCTCTCATGGGCACGATTGCACAGTGAACTTAACAGCTACTGTATCAATTGATGAAATCCTAATCAAGAATTTTGGATGAGAAAAATCCCAAACAATTACTGACCCAGATTGCAATATCACCAATACCATATTGCCTCCTTTTGGAAATTCTCCGCGCGATACCATTTCAAACATGACAAAGTCTGGTATTCCAGACACTCTTAAGCAATTTTTTTTTGTATCTGTGTATAGATATTAATTACATCTTCAAATAGTTGCAACGGCGAAGGGCCATATACTGTACATATCTTCATTATATAAACCACAAGACTTTAATTATAAATCCTTTTCTCTTAATAAACATGAGAACTGACCAGCACTTAATACAGTGGCAAGAAAGTATTAGTCAGTCCCCTCCTATGAAATTTTCTTATTAAAAATATAAATGTAAATTAAATTTTCAGCCTTATGAAGATGAAGTACAAAGCGCTTTGGAAAACGGCACGTCAACATTACAAAGATAAAATACAAAGTTACAAAATCTTACATCTGTAGTAAAACAGTCTCCCCATATTGCTTATAATTCTAAAAACAGCATCTATATTACATCATCTTGATTATCATCTTCATCTCATCATCACCTAACCTAAAAAATGGCAATATCTGCAATTTGTGGTAACTGAAAGTGACTGATCTTTATCTGAGTCTAGGTGTTATAAGATACGACACGGCACCATTTAGCATTTAGTTCCAAGCTTTGACTAGAGGTATATGGTGCCTCAGCTGCCAAACAAGTAGAACAAGAGGCAAAGCAACATAGAGACGAAGGTGGTAAATCTAGTGTCTGGAAGAAGGGCATGTGCTTCACTGCTGTAGAAAGAGAGGATTGGACAATTGGGACACTGGTATGAGCCGCACACTTGACAAATATCCAGCGACACTGAAGACATGTCGAGCAGCTCGATTTCGTACAACTCTGGAAGAACAAACAGAACAACATGGAAATTTACAAATACGTCAATTGTAACCCTCAAAATGAGTTGCTTTATTTCTATTCACATCTATTTCAATCAGTACTATCATAGTTCAATACAAGTCGGCCCTTAACATTCGCAGAGGTTAGGTAATAGATATACCTGCAACGTTAAAAGATCGCAAAGGTGAGCTTCTTACTTTACTAACTTACCTTTAATATCTTCAGAAAAAAGAAACTCTTTGCGGCTCTCGAAAAACTTTATAATTGACACAACAGTAATAAATAAGATAGTTACAACTAGCACATTACACAATTACATTACTATCATAATTGGTACAGAAAATTTAAAGAAGTTAAAACTTCCATTATTTTATTTTACTTGCTACCGAAAATAATCAAATCTGCAAAATGTTGACCTGCGAATGGTAAGAGATAACTGATTGAAGTACTTAACTCCATGAATTTCATGTCTTTCAACATCCTTGGTATAAAGTTGGTAGTAATATTATAAATAGTAAAATACACATGACTTTAATATATAAATAAAACTTAAAAGAGGGTTTTAAAAATGAATGTGCATGAAGCAAGGAGAAGAATTAAGTAAAATTATTATGAAAATGAGACATTCCATGAAGCCACTCAACAATATTAAAGGTAGCACCTTAATAAATCAGTGAATCTCCTAAAATAATTAAAGTTTTCTCTCAGTCCTCGCCCATAACTTTATTTTTACATAACATTTACAATTTTTTTTTTTAGAGACCCGGATATGTCAAGTTACTGACTCACTGATCTATGTGGTATGTTTATATAAAGAACCGAATATACAAGATACACTAAAATAAAAAGGATTTTAGTGGCACATACAAGACAAATGACACACATTACTGTCCTGTTTTACTGGGCTCCACTTACTACCTTTTAGCCTTAAGCAATACTTGGTTCACTTCCTTGTTCCAGGGCATTATACTACGTTGTGATACACATAACACTGATTTCTAATATAAATATAATATAAATATACATACATACACACACATATATATATATGTGTATATATATATATATATATATATATATATATATATATATATATATATGATGTCTTCGAAAGCTACTATATTCAGGTTTGAGAATTCCCTAAAATATGTGGAACGTACTATTGAATTTTACACAATTCTTCATGATACGTATATGTTTAATTACTTTCTCATACATTTTATAATGGTGTAAAAAATATCCGTAAAGTCTAACAGGCGTATTGAAAAAAATACATTCCTTGGGTGGAAAATAAAAAAAAAAACACGTTAATTACCATGTTTTTGCAGTAAATACGTAAAAAACACTAAGAGCTAAAAATTCTGGACTAAGTATGGCAATGGGAAATCTTATTTCTCGGTTGAATAGACCTTTATTTTACAAACACGCAACCATCAACACCAACAAGACTGGCAGGAGGACTAATCAACATTTAACAACAAACAGTGAGATGTGGTATCAAAAGGAAAACGGCGTTCTATGACACCTGTAGTGTTCCTCAACTCAATATACTAATAATTATAGACGACATTCCTTTATTTAAGTAAAGATTATACGATGCAGGCAGATAAGCAAATGGTCTTTAGACGACAGGGAAGGTATCCAGCTCTTTGGATAAGGTAACTTTAAATAATCTCACGCAGTTAAAAGTACCACTGAGGGGAGGCAAGCCAGCCTCAACTTGGTGCCGGTCCCAAGCCCGGGTAAATGGGGAGGGTTGGCGGCAGGAAGGCATCCGGCCATGAAAAATTTGCCAAAACGAATATGGACAGTGAATATTATCAGAATAAAATTAATGCTAGATGGAGAAAGCTGGCCAGAAACGTCAACCCCACATAGAAGTGGGAAAAGAAGCAGACAAAGAAGTTATAAGTACCACAATGTTTTTGACGTTCAGATAGAACATAGCGTACTAAAAATTCTAGCTTAAAAGATCTAAAACATATAGTATTTTGGTGGAAATCGTCTGCCCAACAATATCTTGCTTTCTGGTGGTATTAGGTGAAGTTTTTACTTGTTTTTGACACCTACAAACTTGAAGATAAAGTCATATGACCATAAACCAAAGTTGAAGAAACCCTCCTTACATGGAAACGCAAATGATGATACAGCACATTTCCTACAACGTATAATTTGAGATTTAACTTTCGAATAATAGAAAATGGGTAATATTATTTTCATATAAAAATAAGTCATATCAGCTAACCATTTTGAAATACTAACCGAAACCTATTTATTTATTCTCTAATGGATCACGTTGTACATATATCGAATATGGATAAATCATTTCCGGCACAGTAAACCAAAACAAAAACACTTGAACCAATCACTATTAAAAGTTTTCCTTTTGACATTTAAAAGCCAGTGCCACACACATAAAACAAATTAGCCCAAAATTATATTCTTTAAATAAATTATTCAAACTGAATGAGGAAGGGATAATCATATAAATAACATAAACAATGAAAATTTGTGATTGCAAAGGGCTCTACAGTATTCAAACATGCGGGTAACAAGCAAAAATATATTCAAATGAAAGGATAAAAATTTGATCATGGGTGTGCTTCAAATGAAATGTAAATAAAACAAGAATGAATGCATTACATACCAGGTGAATAATACTCGTAAACTTTGACAGGAAGCACTTTCGTCAGGTTGGCTGCTGGGAACCAGCGCTCCACTGAAAATTCAACGCAGGTTTCCGTCGAAGGGAGCTGGAGGGAGAAACAAATGGTCAAGCATTTTATCTCTCTAATTAAGTGCAAAGCTTTCTGAGTGACTATCTACCGAATCATATGTTTTATTTTATGAAGAAGGAGAATGTGCAAATAATGAACGGATTCACAACAAAGACACGACAGTAGTGTTTGTTAAATTCCTTTTGTAACTTTTGAGT
Organism: Palaemon carinicauda; assembly: GCF_036898095.1. Taxonomy (NCBI): domain Eukaryota; kingdom Metazoa; phylum Arthropoda; class Malacostraca; order Decapoda; family Palaemonidae; genus Palaemon; species Palaemon carinicauda. The sequence continues at coordinate 255,956,575 of NC_090725.1, read as the reverse complement.
GAAGAATTAATGTTTTGTGATAATATGCCTCTCAACAATTAAAAATAACTTACCAATAATACACAGTATCGTGACTTCTTTAAACCTATCGTAGCCATACTCGTGATGTTATGTCATAGTATTATATTTCCGACATACATTTACCAAGCAGGCAAGGACATTGTATACACACACATACACACACAAACACACACACACACACACACACATATATATATATATATATATATATATATATATATATATATATATAATATATATATATCAACCTAGAGCTACTTATAAACTGTTTAACAGTACAATGCATCAAAATAAATACTAGCATCCTTAACCTTTTGTAGAATAGAATATGTTACACTAGCTTTCCATAAACAGCCACATGAACCAATTTAAGATACGTTTTATTCTCTGGTCATTAGGTGAAACATGGAGTAGCTGTTTTTGAATAAGTTGGTAAAAAGCCATTCACGGGATCTTTCTCCCAGAGCAGCACAAGACTCATCTTGGAAAAAGCTTTTCTAGCTTTACGGGAGACTTGCCCGCTTTACTTAAAGAGCATTATTCAGACAGGTTTTTATCTGATTAACAAATGTAGACTTTCAACATTTATTATTCAAGTACTTTTGTTTTTTACTGTGCAATAGGTGTTCGAAATCCCCTCACCCTTATTATACAAGATTACATTTATTTCCTCATAATTAAAATTACATCGTTTCTTTCCATATTTTTTTTTTTTTGTCACGATCGCTCATTTCATTCGTGTCTAAGAGATTTTTTTATCAATCACTGCTAGCCCTATTCTACACGCACAAATAAATACACACATAATGCAGATACATATGATATGTATGTATGTATGTATGTATGTATATATATATATATATATATATATATATATATATATATATATATATATATGTATATATATATATGTATAATATGTACTGTATAATGGTTACTGTACACACATGTACATATACATCTATATATACTGCATATAAACTACATACATGAATGACCAATCGTAAGACCTAAATGTCTTTACCGGTAATACTTAATAGAACACAAAAATAATTTCCTTACCTTTTCAAAGTAAAATTTCAATTTCCTTTCGAGGAAATCTGCTCTTCGTAAATGAGGAATTTCTTTAGAATCGACATATCGCTTCAGAGCTTCGGAAGAGGCCCCGTAGCCAGTGGGGACAGTAATCTCGAGAACAGAGACCCCGGAACTGTCACTCGTCTCCTTGAAGAGCCAGCGGGAGCACGAGATGAAAGTCAAGGCCGAACCATTGTGTCCGTGCCAAGTAGCTCGGGTCTTCAGGTGAAAAGCTGGTGTAGGGGCGGAGACCAAGAGGCTTGGGTCAGCTATGTGATACTTGGAAGTCAGTTGAAGGACGGCCGCCCCTCGGCCTTTGCCTTGCACCCTCACGCTGTCCCACCACGCGTTTACCTGCAGAAAGAAAACTTCGAAGTTAATGTTGAAAGCGAGGATTGGAAATCGGTAATAACTTCTTAAGGGTTTACTTAAGACCTAAGATTCTTAATAACAATTACAAGCATCGAGAATATTGATGGCATAAATATCATAAAATCAAATGATTGAACGTAATTTTGAATTCCATATTTTGCAAAGTATTTTCTTACTTGTCGTACAACCATCTTCGTATTTAATGGAAAACATACACAAGAACACATGTCACCTATACCCTGGCTACGTTGTATAAAATCATTGTTGAAGTAATAATAACTCTATTCCGCTTTAAGAAGAATTTAACTTGGTCATAGAAAGCCCCTAAATGGAAAGAACCTCAATTCACTTACAGATAAATATAATATATTGAAATATCGGAAATGAAGGTTTCGGAGTACAAGTAAGAGAGACTGGTCATGAGCAACTGAACACTATTAGAAAATTTTACAGCCCCTAACAACTCGCAGAAACACTGATGGTGAAAATTTGGAAGTTATGGGAATGTGCTCCTGTTCGTATTGGAAGCACAGGGTACGGCATTGTGTAAATACGAAAAACGGGAAAATGGTGGTGTCAGCAATGAAGCATAAGTTACAACGCAATGGTCAGGAGAAACTGGGCATTAAGGCTTAATTTAATTAGATTTATGGATATTTGTTTATTTTAACTAATATAAAAAGTTTTTAAACCGACCAAACTTTAAACGGGGAAAAAAAAATAACGCAAATAAGTCGATGAGTAAGTCTGGTACATTTGTGTACATCAATAATCAGTACATTATGCACATGAGCTCTTTTTATCAATTCAACTGAACACAAAGTAAATAATCCTTCACAATTTATTGTTATAACAGATCAAAAAGACGGTGGAGAGGGTAATATACCAAGAACTTACTCCTTTCATCCTTAACACAGCATATTCATTTTCATAATGTTCCATTCAGTTTTCTTTCACGATCCTCTGTGAAGCGTATTGAACTGCATTATATACAGGAGAGAAATATATGAGCACAAATGCAAAATTACTTAGAGTTAAAAGAAAAATCTGAATGCATTACTGCGTGACTATGCTTCACTTAATTATCAGCATTCAATCAATGTGCAACTTTATGACCATATTTTTCTCCGGTGTTTTTATTCTTTTTAAACAATAAAATGCCGAGCATTACGAAGTATGAAAATATCCTGTTCCAAAATAACGCATTGATTCTAGACCCAAAGAAAAAAATAACATTGGTAAATGACAGAAACTTCGGGAAAGCACAAAATTCCGGCCGCAATTTCATTATAAAAAACAAAATGAAAAATTATAATAAATGCTGAATGGCAGCCAGCCTCCATGGGGGTTCCCCTCCCAACAAAGAATGAGCGCTGAATCCGTTAATGTTTGGTTTTTTAGATGTATTGTTTTTTTTTTTATTTCGCTTTTAATTGTTCGTCTAAAAGGTTTTAAGCTGAACATTTTACAAATCATGTGCATTTCATATTTCAAAAGCGTGGTTGCTCACTGGAATTAAGATCTCTATAGTTGTAATACCGAGTAAATCTATATTCTTAAAAATATCTGTTAACGTTTATACTTACATACATAGGTACACCACCTACACGCACTTATATATACGTATATATATATAAATATATAATATATATATATATATATATATATATATATATATATATATATATATATATATATATATATATATATATATGTGTGTGTGTGTGTGTGTGTGTGTGTGTGTGTGTGTGTGTGTTCGAGAACATATATCTCTTCAACATAAGGTCGTTCCCCTAAGGAGATGGATCCTACGAAGAAATAACGATCACTGCCACGCACACACACTCATATCAACGAGTCATCAATGAACGCCATGCGCAGATAACTTTAGCAACACTGGCCTCTTCCTACATCTACACATAATGTATATACAGTAAATATATATATATATATATATATATATATTATACATACACACATATATATACATATATATATATATATATATATATATATATATATATACATATATATATATATATATATATATATATATATATATATATATATATATATATATATAGCCATAAAGTCATGAACTTGCACAGTGTTTTATCGAATGGAATATACAGAATGCATTTGGAATCAAAGGAGTAAGAATTATTACTAGCTACGTTACAAGCCTAGATGAAAAGGCAGAATGCTGTAAGACCAAGGGCTCCAACTGGGAGAATAAGGAAATAAGGAAACAAAAATAGTGTGCCTGGGTGTACCCTGCAGAAGGGAACTCTAACCCGAGACAGTGGAAGACCATGTACAGGGGTTATGGCACTACCAAGACTTAGAGAACAATGGTTTGATTTCGGGGTGTCCTTTGCCTATAAAAGATACTTATCAAAGCTAAAGAATTTCTTCTACCCTTACCAAGAGGAAAGTAGTAGTTAAGCCGTTTAGCGAAGATTTTTTTTTCTTTTTTTTTTTGGTAATCTCAGTGTTGTCAGGCTATGGCACTACACAAGACTAAAGAACAATGGTTTGATTATAGAGTGACTTTCTTCCAGTAATGCTGCTTACCATATCTATAGTCTCTTCTACCCTTGCCAAGTGGAAAGTAATCTCTTAAGTGAAGAAGAATTTTTCGGTTATCTTAGTGTTGTTAGGTGTATGAGGGAAAGAGGAGCATGTGTAAAGAATAAGCCAGACTATTCGGTGTATATGTAGGCAAAGGAAAAATGTGCCTTAACCAGAGAGGGATCTAATATAGTACTGCCTGGCCAGTCAAGGGACTGGTTTCTTGGCAAATCTACCACCTTTACAAGGATATATATACATACACATATAATTTATACAAACATATATATATATATATATATATATATATATATATATATATATATATATATAAACATATATATATATATATTATATATATGATTGTATATATATATATATATATATATATATATATATATATATATATGTATATATATATATATATATATATATATATATTTCATAAAATAGTAATGAATTAAATTTAATATATCGAGATATCATCGAATAAAAATATCACAATAAATACTCATGAAAAATTACGTGACTAAACAAGGAATGACTGAGCTTTCCCTTGGAATTGTACCATTTTGCTTTTCTGTTCAGGATTACAGTTGGCTAATAATAATGATAATAACAGAAATTAAAAATCTATTTCTTTTCATAGCTGAGTAAAACACAACCCAATATACTAACATTTTTATGTTGATACTGTTCTTAAAATATCTTATTTTAATTGTCAGTTTTTTCTCTTGCAGTTTATTAGTTTCCCTATTTCCTTTTCTCACAGGACTATTTTTCCCTGTTGTAGCCTTTGGGCTTATAGCATCGTGCTTTTCCTACTAGGGTTGTAGCTTAGCTTCTTATAATAATAATAATAATAATAATAACAATAATAATAATAATAATAATAATAATAATAATAATAATTTGGAGAAAAGAGTAAGTCACCGTAAGTCACCCCTTTGACCGCTTCAAATGGGAAAAAAAAAATAAATAAAAATAAAAACGCGTCACTGTAAGAAAAATAAACAGGAAATGAAATAAAAAGAACATATACTTACAGACTGTTTCTGAAGATGCAGCATGTTATCAGGTGCGATGTGGAAAGTCCTGGCTCTGGTGTGATCGTGCAAAGGTTCCACCGTGATGGTCAGCTGAGTGTCCCTCTCCCGCTTCTCGTGATGGGAGTACTCGTACAGAGCTTCCCAGGCTGCAAGTGTATCCTGTAAGGTGGTATATTACACGGTTTATTTACCTTTCTATATAGAAGGAGTGTATAATGTGTGTTATTCTGTTCCTTAGGCGAATGGTTATATTTATGAAAAGGATGGGGAAATATGTTTGAAATGGTATATGGATTATAAAATAGATTATACTGCCATGTCAGTAACAAAGCAGGAAATACTTTAGAGATATGTGATACATGAATAAAGGTAATGGAATGGGTGATAATTTCAATTGGTTTCTGAAATAGGTGATACTTGAATAAAGGTAATGGAATAGATGATATTCTTAAAAGGTTTCTGAAATAGGTGATATCTGAATAAAGCCAATAGAATGGGCGAGATTTTCAAATGTCTTCTGAAATAGGGGATATCTGAATAAAGGCAATAAAATTGGTGATATTTTAAAATAGGTTCTGAAATAGGTGATACCTGAATAAAGGTAATGGAATTGTTGATAATTTCAAATGGTTTCGAAATAGGTGAGTGTTTAATAAATGTAATGAAATGAATGATATTTTCACATGATCTCTGAAATATGTGATACCCGAATGAAGATAATGAAATGTGTGATATTTTCCGCCTGGTTTCTGAAATATTTAATAAATAAATACAATTAATAAAATTGGTGATATAAAATTTTATATAAAAGAAAATTTAATGGGTAACATTTGAACATGGATTACAATGCATTTCCATGGGGGTGTGGATAAGAATAATACTTTTCAAAGACAATAAAATATATTGTATTTTCCCTAAGATAGTAGAGTGATATCTTAGGAACAATATGTTTACTATACACAACGTAAATATATCTAAACCCATTTATTACACAGAAAGAACTATTATGGGTAATACTTTGAAAAGAAAACTTTTTGTTATCATTTCTAGAGAAAATGAGTATTAAGATTATTAATGGAAATAAAGAGCCTTGAATATCGTTTGTAAATGACTTGCGCTTTACTAATTTATTGTGGTATTAGGCAGTTTAAAATATGCAAAGTGAATTATATGAGTTCCGAACTCAACCAAGATAAGTTATGGTGAAAAATTGTAGATTCAAGTTAAGTACTTCAATTACACCACCTTTTAACTGAAAATTAAGAGCCTCTTCATTAAAAATATGCAAGTTACTAACAATGCTAGCAACTTTTTTGTTTACTAACCTGGGTTGAAATCCATCCTCCGTCATGAGCTCTCTGGGAATGTAACCACCTCACAATACTTGGGGTCAACACTTCCCCGCGAGCAGAATACAAGCGGAGGGCGTAAGCTGTAGCAGCTACGTTCCCAGCGTCGTGTCGGTGGGGCCGACGGGGCTGCAGGTGAGGCCTTTGGGATTCCACTCGATACGAAGGCGGCGGAACAAAGTCTTCTCCAAGATAGACGTAATTAACTGGAAAAGAAGAAACAAGAATTAAATTGGTCTCGTTAAATTGGAAACAAAGTACATAAACCATATGTTCCTTCATTTCCCTGCATAAAAAACGATGGTTTTTCTAAACGCTCCTCAACATAAATGATTGCATGGGAATTTGGCGACACATGCCCACCCTCAAAATAATTTTCCCCCAGCGACAGAATAATGCAGCGTGGTCATTCAGTGTAATTCGCTAAGCCTCATCAGGGACACGGTGGCGGATAAAGCTCTTGAAAGTGTAAGATCGATTTATGAAACCTGCAAAGAGGTCTACCGTTTTCCCTTAAAATAGTCTTATATGAAGTGAATAGTTTTCCCTCTGATCTCTAACCACTTTTCAGATGCAAAACTTTCTACCTCGACATCCCGATACTATCTGTCTCTGAAATTCATCATCAAGAACATTTTTAGGAATTCCTTCGTATCATTTTTTTATAGCTTTCAGGGTGGATAATGTTAGCCCTTTTTGTCCCATGAACCATGAAATACTTCAAGTGGAAGTTATTTCATCAAATTTATTATCTCAATTCTGCCTTTGAGAGACACGAATTGTAAACTTAAACCTACTGAATAAAAGTAATTAAATATCACAGAATACGGATTAGCTACACTATTAATGAAAGACGAGAATTCTCTCTCTCTCTCTCTCTCTCTCTCTCTCTCTCTCTCTCTCTCTCTCTCTCTCTCTCTCTCTCTCTCCATTGTAATTTCGGGTCATTACAGAGTAGGTGGAATATGCGTCTCTGTTTCTTTGTTGCCTAACAGGGAAATACCATGGTCACATCTACAGCTTTCATTAGTTTTGTATTCGACAATACTTTGTGTTACCTTTCCTTTCCAAGCATTATCTTCCTTGTCAGTACTAAGCATCCAACGATTCTTTTAAGATACTTTACCTACATAATTGATGCTAACAATAAATCAGGATGCATACGATTCGTTCCTTTAGTGCTGGAATATTGTTCTCCTTTTTGGATATCATTGGCATTTAAAATAATCATAATCTAGAAATAAACTCCACGATGAGGTTGTTTTCCTTGGTGCAGCAATGGTAATGATTTTGACACGTCCGAATACTTCCAGTAAGTTTATCATCCATAATCTTATTACAACAGAAACTTCTGTTTTTTGTCTTAGGTTCCTGCGCTTTTATGCTACTCTTTTTTTTTCTAATGAAGAGAGTCGATGATAACATGCCTACCGTATGAGGTCTTTTCTAGAAAAAGTCGATTAGCAAGTTGATTGTATTTTTATTTTACTTCATATTTGTGACCATTAGAGATGATGAAATTATGATCCATGTGTGAGCCAGAGACTCTTGACTTCCTCCAGTTTCATTAAGCCAACGATATCACTGTTAATTACCTTTCAATCCCCTTCAGAGTCAAATCTAGTAATTGGTTTTCTTTCTGCCCTTTCCAATATACCATCCAAATGTAAATGAAGAGTTACCGAGGGTAAATTTTATCATTTAATTTCCATAAATTATTATATTGTCGTTAAGACTACTCTCAAAACTTGACAAATCTCATCAAAGATACCGAGAAACAGTTTGAAATTTTTGACGTAGAATTTGGTGCAGACTTATGAGTTCCTCCTTTATTTATACCAGATAGCTCTTTCACTCGCTGTCTAAAAGAAAAGGTAATCCTTTTGGCTGATGTGTTTGACAGTAAGCAGTCAAGAAAAATTTGGTTTGCCTCATTTCTGTTTTCCTGAGGCTAAACTAACTAGTTTGCTTTTCGGTCCTGTAAAATTAAAACAATATTGATGGGCCATGATACTTATGGGGGTGTAGGCCAGCATGGTATTATTATTATTATTATTATTATTTCTCTTTTTTTAAGACTTAATTTCTTAACTCCTAAATTGGCTGCTATATTCTGAAAGTTAGCAAGAAGAGGTTCTTTCTGTACTTTTGGGAAAATTACTAATGTTATTCCATTAGGTAAATGGGTTTCGGTAAATGTGTTTCGGGTAGCTCCATCCCTGCTGATTAATGCCCAATTTCCATAACTCCCATATCATCTAAAGTTTTTGAAGGTCTGGCAAAACGTGTAAATAGGCATGCTGAAGGTTCCTAGTTTACAATTTGGCTTTTGCAAAGGACTTGGAGCATGTGATGCAATTCTTACAATCTCCAATGCTTTACAGATATCCCTTGACTGAGGTCAGGAATTTCGTATGGTTAGCCTTGATTTTAGTGCTGTCTTTAACTGTGTTAATTACGAGGCCTTTATTTTCAAACTCAAACAGCTCGGAGTAGGTAAGTCTTTCCTTAGTATGATTATTGAATTTTTAAGTAATAGCTTGCAAAGGGAAGTTGTTGATGGGCACCATCGTGAGTATATGAATATAATTTCTGTTGTTCTTAAGGAGAGTATTCTTGGTCCATTACTCTTTTTTATAATATACACACGTGATATGTACATAGAAAACAAGCCCGTTGCATATGGAGATGATGCTATTCTCTTTGCATCAATTCCATCTCTTGAATGTAGATCTGGGATTACTGATCTGTTAATGGGGATCTAGCTAAAATTAATCTAGGTACATACTATGGGGTATGAAGTTGAAACCTAACAAAACTTAAAATATGGTTGATTGTAGGTAGGATGAGGACAGTGGCTCCTCAACATCCATATCTCTACCTTGATAATGACTTTAACTCTATACGACTCTTAAAATTTTAAGGTGTGATTCTTGATAGGAAATTTACTTCTTAGAAACACATTCTTCCTGTTTCTTCTTCAATGGCACAAAAAATTGACTTATTGAGAAAGGTTTTTTGAAGATTTTCGGTGATCAATCTATTCTGAAGAAAATTTTTTCGTTCATTCTGCCTTATTTGAAGTACTGTTTTCTTGTCTGGTCTTCAGGTGGTGACTCTCATCTTAACTTGTCAGACAAATTC
>NC_090725.1:255896992-255944492 GCF_036898095.1 Palaemon carinicauda | reverse complement strand
CTGAATATGCTATGTAATTTTCAAAGCTCGGTCTTATGAAGAAATGTTTCCATGGAATATAAAAATAAATGCATATTTATGCCTGTGTGGGAAAAGTTATGTAAAATGCATATGGTTCTTTCCTTATTTTATTCATATTATTTTAGTCATTGGTCTTTCCCGTTTCTTGATTTTATAATGTATACCCATTGATTGATAAAGTTTGGAACACGGTATAAAGAATTTGTCTAGATTCTAATTTGTAAGTTGTCAACTCGAGAGTCTGGCAGTTACACCATTCTTCCTATTTATTATCAGAATGAAATCTATACATTCCTCTGGGTTATTGAAATCATATATGCTAGATCCTTTAAAGCGGTGTGTATCTCCTCAAGGAAGTTGTAATGACTCCATGAGGGTCTCTTATCAACTTATGTATGTATATACTATGTAAGTATAAATCACGACAATTCATATCTTGAGGAAAAATTTCTCAAGATATGAAAGGTAACGTTTTTGACAAAGCCAATAAAACGAATTCAAACAGGTTTTTTTTTCTTTTTTTTCTTTTGTGGCTTGACACACATGTGTGTGATGTCTATGTGTGCATTTCCCATAAGTCATTTTACCTAATACTGTATGTAAAAATTCCTAAGTGTGATGGATGACAGGTCACTCGTGAGTGCTAGTGGCAATGGATGAGGCATTGTGCAAAATTATTCTATTTCTATAGAGTACTTGAATAAACAAATGGTCAGCTCCCAAAACCCTCTTCACCCAAGCTAGGACGGGAAGGAACAAGCAATGGCAGCTGGTGACCCATCCCTACCTCACAAGAACGATAAGACTGTGGACACTAATGAAAACTAATGGGTGGTGAGCGTGGCTCGAACTCTAGACCCTATTCATTACAATTCTCACTAGAAAGTTCATTAGTTAAATGCTCAAGACACCCATTTTATTTCTCGCACGTTAACAGGTTATAGCTAAAGAATGAAGTCAAGTGGGCAAACTGAAACGGTCTTGAGAATACCTCTTCGTACTAAACCTGGTTTTTTTTTCTCAATATTTTACCCATGAAAATACTGTTCTCCTTGTAATATATGTGACAATCTAAGCAAGGCGGTCTTTATCAAGAGTTAATTTACTCAAATATTCTTGAAATATGGCCCAATTACTCAAAGCAGCAAGTTCAGGTACACAAAGGCACCAAGAATTTTAAAAGGACGATTAAATGAATAAATGTGCCTTTTATGGATGAAAACAAACAATGACACGTAAAAATTCTCTTTTGCATTTAACCAAAATATAGTATTTCACTATAAAGTACATTTTTAGAAAACCCAGAAAAATAAGAGAAGCTTATCGGAGCGAATATTTGCATCACGTGTACATTAATTATAAATATGCAATGTATTACTCGGGGCATTATTCGTTAGACGGTTAGTTTGGTTGATGTTTGATTAAACTATATATACAGTACGTCAGCACGGGTGTTACCTGGTATGGACCTCTAAATTCACCTAGCTAACTGAGACAGTATTCTTTTATTTTTCTTTTACAGATTGCCTGGCTCTTTAGGCCAAACGTAATCTTTCAACTCAATCCACTCACACATTTTTTTTTTTTTTTTTTAGATTGTCTGGCCCTTCCGGTCAGACATGTCTCCTGAGAGATTTCTGAACGTTTGCCGTTACTATTCCGATCGCGTTGTATGAGATGTCTTATTGCCCTCTATATATACGATTTCACATGTAGCCTGACTTGGCTGTAAATCTTCAGAGTCCGTGTCTGGCCAGGAGGGCCACGTAATTTATATCGCAAACTAAAATGTGAAATCTACGTGCTGCTGATACTTCAAGAACCGGTGTCTCGCAGTGGATAAGAAAGTTGCGAACTCTCGAGCTAGTAAGTTTTAACACTTTAATGCATTACTAGATCATGGGATTATCAGGGATCCTCTGTAGTTCAAGAAAACAAATTGTGGAACCACTTTTCTTGAGTCTGCTTGAAACAGCCTTGTCTGACTCTATCTCTTTAACATGGAAGGACAAGGAAATTAAATGCGCACCCGAGAGACGCAAATAACCGCGAAAAAATGTAATGATTTATGAAAAAGATACATACATTTACTCATAACGCAAGACTGCAAGCAACTTGTAAGCTAAAAAATAAAACTTACTTAAGAAGCAGAAGTATTTATATTTTTTAACGGTATTTCACCTTAAAAGACTCGAATTTAATCAAGGGAGAAAAATATAAACCTAAAACATGAGTAAAAATTAGAGGCAAAAAGGCAAAACAAGAATTTAAAATAACCTAATTTTGTCATGTAACAGATATTCCAATTTTCTAACAAAAGCTCGCAGCAGCGAGCAAATTAATTTTGAGAATGGAGTCCGCGACTCAATAATACCTATTCCGATATATACTCTGCATTTGGGAGGGCGATGTTCCCCCCAACCCCCTCAATTGCAACTCCAGGAAGCATTTCTGGCGTTCGCTCCGCTCCGAAATAATAGCTTTGCCAGACATCATAAGTGTTATTACATCTGCTTTTATTTTTCTCCAGACGTCTTTATATGTTAAGCTTTACTGCAGATTAGAACTCACAAACAGAATAATAAAAGCTGGCGAATTCTCACATTCAATTTTTTTTTTAATACATCCAACAATAGTACGTTATCTTCACAAACTTTAGACATATCACACAACTTAATGGGTGTTGTTAGGAAAATATAGTTACAAGAACTTTAATCTTTGGAATAAATCAAGCTGTCTTGCCTGGGCAAATTCACGTTAATCCTTATTACTCAGCAAAGAAATAACTTAGTCATTTTTCTCATAAAATGGTAAACATAAAGTCCAGATGTATGATTTGTAGAAAATAATAACAGCAGCTGCAAGTTTAAAAATGTATAAAACATAAGAAGCAAATTAAGATGAAAAAAATTTCCACGGGCTAATAAGAGACAAATAATAATACAAAGTCCAATATTATTTTTTTGGGGGAATGTTATGCTTGTCAGAATATTATTCTGCGTAAAGACCTTATACAAAGAAATCCCATAACAAAAGAAAAAACTTTTTTTCTTAAGCTGTTTCACAGCAAGTCAAATAATTCTAACGTTCTATCATTACATTAACAAGTTTTTTCTTCAGCAACATTAACCTGCTTATCATGGCACCAATGATGTTTTACTTGCGAATATATTTTGTTAACCTTTGCTCTTTTAGTTACATATGACAAGAGTCATTTAATAATGGGACCGACAGATTAACGTGCAATCCGAAGCACCTGGCATGAGGGTACCCCACTGGAAGCCTAAATCTTAGCAGCCCCTCCATTAAACCACAAAGAGACTGCTCAATCAACAATTTTTCATCACAAAAACCCGACGTGGGTGTGAAGCATGTGTTTGTTTTTTGTTTTGTTTAATAACTCAATGAGTACCATAATCTACTATGATTTTCCATTTCTGGGCTATAGGATGGTAAATACCAAAACTCAGATTTTAACTAATCAACTATATATTGAAGCTTCCTTGCATGATGCCATAATTTATATGAACAATACTGTATGAGTTTAAATTAGTAAAAACATAAAATGATACAGAAAACAACCTATGAACTAAAGTCTAAACTCAGGAACACCAAGTATGTAAGGTTTTCAATGAAGTACTAACCCAACTCAAGAGTAAAGGGAAATTAAAATCCATTCGAGAGTAAAAGAAAATTAAATAAAGCAGAAGAGCAATGGCCTCTTACTTCAAAGGGATTCAAGAAATAAAATTTGCGTCGGAAAAATTTAAAATACTGAAAGAGTCACCAAAGTCAAAGAAAAGAGTTATGTTGCAGACGCTGCAAATCCTCTTGATACAGTTTTGCTCAAGGGAATGAAATATAGCTCGAATATACAGCCATTACGTGAACATGAGAAACTTGCATTCCTTTTTGACTTAAAGAGATTGAAATAGTTTAATATTCAATCTGAATGTTGATAATAATCCAGGTAGAAAACTAAATGATTGAAATATCAATACACTGATTATGTGTTTCTACGTGTAAAAGAATTTGATTCACTAGAAGTCTGCAATTGCTGTATCTTCTACCTTTAAAAGGAAGAAATTACTATAAACACTGACTCGAGTAACATATCAACTTCGTAAACAGTGCGAAGATTTTATGAACTTTCGAATCTGAATTCTTCAAATGTAAAGTCATTTAAATATTAGGACAATGGAAGCGAAATCAGAACGTCTATTTGTCAGTGAAAAGGAAATTACTACGAAATATATTTATGTTAATGATACTGAAATCATACAGACATTAACTCTTAATCTCCACATTTTGAAATTTTCGAGAATCAAGTAGCTAAAAGGTATAAACATGTAAAAAAAATCATAAATGAAAATAGGATAGTTTAATAGCCGCAAAGCTCGCCTTCCATTAAGGAAAATTCGAAAATAACAACGTACGCAAACTGTACGGAAGATTTAATGCATGTAACCAAACCGCCATGATACCAATTTCAAACCGAGAAGTAATCGGCCATCGGAAACGATCTTTGACTGTGGAAGAATTCAACTAAAATCAAATCTGTTTTAAAATGTAACAGTTAAAAAAACAATATAGCTTGTTTTATGAAGGAGACGTTACAAAAATAGAAAAAATAACATCAAATATAACTCAACAACAACAAAGTTTAGAAAGAAGTGTGAAATTATCTATATTTCTTAATTTTCAACAGTCCTCGTGGATCTGTAGCTCATCAAAAACATTCCTTTTTATAAACAGCCAACAATTCTAATGTGTAACTTATTTAGCTTTTGAATATTATAAAAGGGAAGGACACAACGGCTGCAGATGTGAATATTTTTCCATACTTCAACTTGAAACACTCAATATTTCATAAAATAAAGGGAAATCCAATAAAGTTAATTACCCTAATCTAGAACAAAATCAAATATCGGGCAAAATGCATAAAGCTCTTAGTAAAAATATACCACTGAATTCTATATAGCATTTTTATGTCTGTGGTGCACACACGTTTATATACTATAAATATACACATAGACACACTCCACAAACACACACGCACACGCACACACACACACACACACATATATATATATATATATATATATATATATATATATATATATATATATAAACGACGATGATAAGCCATAACATCGTCTTACAATCTACTACGAAGCTAAGACTCCCACCTCCATCAGAACTTTACCTCATATATATATATATATATATATATATATATATATATATATATATATATATATATATATATATATATATATAGATACTGTATATATAAATATATATATATATATACTGTATATATATATATATATATATATATATATATAGATATATATATGTATATATATTATACACATAATTTGTATCTAATTATTTTGATATTTTGCAACTGCGGAAACCATTTACCGTTAGTTATTTTCTCACGAATTTTAATACGAAGTTCATCCGTTTTAATAATGGCAAGAGTTCCATGACCTACATAGAGGGATTTTTGCGTCTTAGCAATATTAAAGGCAAACATGACGGACACAAGTGAAAATACTGATAACAGGAAATAAGGTCTACACTCTACAGTATATCTTTGTATAAAAAGGGAGCTAAAACCGAATGCATACCGAATACAATCATAATATACAGAATCTACATAAATGAAATATGTTACCAACATAAAAGAAAGTGAATACAAAACAAAACCAAATTAAAGCAAAGCAACGAAAATAGAAAGAACAATATAAATAAAGAGTTGGGGTTACAGTATTTGTAAATTATAAATCTTGCTTTGTATATGAACATTTCTTTCCTTTATATTTACGATGCACAGACGGTGGGACAAAGCAAACCTGGATAGTGTAAAAATTTATACCTGATATAACATCAAGCAAATATTTATTCGTTCTCTCTCTCTCTCTCTCTCTCTCTCTCTCTCTCTCTCTCTCTCTCTCTCTCTCTCTCTCTCTCTCTCAACAGACAGGAAGTAATTAAGACATAAATGTACACAGGAAAAATTATCCTTTAAGAAAGAATCTTTCAGAAAAATATATACATTGAATGCACATCAATATATTCTATATCTACTATGACTCATTAAAGCTCCGAAAATAATTAAAAACAACTACGGCAGTAAAATCATTAATTGACTTTATAATACATCTCAAAACTTTATGAAATCGATTAATAGCGGGGTAATTCTATTTAGATACAACTGACCTCATCGGCTATTTACATACCGGAATAGCAAATTCTATGCGTGAATAAATTCAGAATTGTAAAATTACTATTTGTGATCAGTAATATCTGGTAAACTACTTGCAGTGGATCAATGTCACTTAGCATCCGAATAGCCGTAATGACCTTTATATTTGCAATTTTTCCAAGGATACTACCATCAATAAGTCATTAAAATCAGTCGCTAAGCTTAATGCCAATTAAATTAATACCTTCAGAACAAGATATTTTTTTTAGAGAATCTATATCACTAATATGGAATATCACAAACAATTATCATAAATAGATAGGATAAACGAGATAAAATACAAAAACTGGAAATTATTTAGAAAATAGGCAAAGTAAATTACGGCTGTCAGTGCACGATAACGAGTGAACCATAAGAAACGGAATGGCGACAACAGAATTCAATACACAAAAGCACTGGAGATTAAGCAACTTGCTGCTGCCGGCTCTTATTTATTCATGGAAGGGAAGAAATCAAATGTAATAAAGCTATGCGCGTAAAATAACTGAACGTCATTCTGCCAGAGAATTAGAGCCACTCTCGCTGATGAACGCAATAATTGGATTTATATTTAGACCCAAAGCTCTGGCCAGAGGAGTTTCCACCCGGGGTCGTATGGCGCGAAAATGATCCGATATGAAGTAAACAAACGAGATGAACGGCAAAAACGACAAATAGTTCCAAATGAAATGGCATTGAGCACAGCAAAGGCTCAACGGGGAAATGAATTCAAGTTTCGATAGAAAGGCACAAAAGACGTAAATAGCATATGCAAACTCATACATACACAGACACATGTGACGTATAATTGTAATTTTAAACACAAATACAAAGTACTCACAGCACATCAACTAATACAACACACCCTTCAGCAGCGTTGCTATTTCCTTGACTGTAGTAGTATGGCCATTTAATCGAATATAACAAGTAAAAGAACATAGATTTTTCCGTACAGAGCTACATATTATTCTTAAAAGTTTTACGTACACGTAATTTTTTTCTTTGCCTTTAGTTCACCACTATTCGCAATTTTTTTTTTTTCAGATGATTGAAAAACTATACGTCATCAACGTCCATGAATTCTACGTTTTGAAGGAAGAAATTTCCTTTTAATATAGGCCTTTCCATAGGAAGGAGACAAGATCGGACAAAGAGGTTTATATTTAACTTTATAACAGTAGGCAAAATATGTAAACAAAATTTTTAACATTTTTGTGGGGGTCTCTTAATTGGCGACAGACAACTTGCATCTCAATTCAAGGACAAAGATTCCCGCATAGGTGCAGAGAGGCTATAGCTATCGTACAAAATGTAAAAACAAATAAATACATGAAATAAAAAAAGTTCATGAGGAAATAGGAGTATTGTCCTATAGACCTTGGTACGAATGGTATTAATCTAAGGATCAACGTAATCTGTATTTTCCAATGGA
The DNA here is from genome assembly GCF_036898095.1 of Palaemon carinicauda. Taxonomy (NCBI): domain Eukaryota; kingdom Metazoa; phylum Arthropoda; class Malacostraca; order Decapoda; family Palaemonidae; genus Palaemon; species Palaemon carinicauda. The sequence continues at coordinate 255,936,786 of NC_090725.1, read as the reverse complement.
AAATCTGATTTTTATAAAATCGTGCGAGTGAGTCAACAATTACTAACTGACAATAAAAACAACCATTAAAATGAAAGAAGAGAGCAATAATCTATGCATTATTGCGGGCCACTGAGTCGTCAACGCAGTCGGTCACTATATCACAATAGCGAAAATAGAACTTTATAATGTGATTTTTATCCCTAGAAAAACACCGTGAAGGCAATGCGAATATCTGCATTGTTTATTCTGGAAAACAATGAACACCAACTGTTGACTTTTATGTTTCAAAATGGGTCCAATGCCTAAAATTCTACTCTTTTTTTTTTTCTTTTCTTTTTTTACGTCAAAAGCAATATTCACATCGATCACATGATAAAGAATCGAAGTGATCGCTTTTCCCTTAAATTCGTTATCGTGGCGTGTCTATTAGGTCTTTCACACTTTTCCTTCTCTATTTAATATAATGCAATCTCTAGGAAGGACTAGAACAAATCGATTGTACATCACTATACGTTAGATACAAGAGCCTGTCCCGCACCTTAGGTGAGATAATTAAGGAAGAAACCAACATGCAAAGAGTCACACACACACACAATATATATATATATATATATATATATATATATATATATATATATATATATAATATATATATATATATATATATATATATATATATATATATATAATTTATATACACACACACACACACACACACATATATATATATATATATATATATATATATATATATATATATATATATATATATATATATATATATATATATATACACACTCGTACCAAAACAGACAGACAAAATAACGATTTGGCTTAATTTTGTGCCTTAGGTAAAAATACATAGATTAAAATCTAGTGCTGGGGTTCAGAAACACCATCAGAAGTTTAATAAAAACATGTGCTAAGGATGAACTGAATAAGCTATGGGCTGATGATCAGCAAACCATAGGTCTGCTCATGGGCTAATTTTCAATATAGTTTGCATTATTTTTCTATGCCCTGGTTTGAGGTCAATTTCTTAAGTAATTTTCAAAGGGTTTTAGAACCAACGAAATTACGGCAAGATAGTTGGTTATTTGTATAAGTCAAAGATTAGGAAAATGACACAAGAGAATTTGTTTTCTTCTCATAAAAACTCTAAGGAAGGCTGGTCATGAATCTTGGACAAAATTTGAGAGATCCACTAGATAGTGATGAGAGAATGTCGAAATTGGAAGTGTATAACTTGTGGCAAAATTTGTATATGCACCGAAGTGAAAATTCCAGAATAGCTATAGTGGAAAATTTCAGAATGGGAATGACTCCATTGGCCACAGTCCTGCCCAAGCCAGGGGTGGGATCTTTGTAACTTAATCTCCTCAGGAGAACCAAATGCCATTAATACAGAGGTACTTTAATGATAATGCCTAGAGTCAGTGCTAGAAATGTTTATTCATGATATTGAATACCAGATATTGGAATAGCTAAGAAGCATCAATTTCATCCATAACGGAAATGAGACGCCCTCAATTTACGCAATCCTGTGTTTTAGCTAGGGAGGTTATTTCTTAAAATAAAATGCTAAAACCTAAGATTCTGTTTATTTTTCAAATATGTAATAGAAAAGTAATGGTCTTATATTAGAGAGCTTGACCTTGCATGAATTTAGTTCAGGTAACTATTCCCTAAAAAGTCTAACTTGATTTGCTTATTGTTGGTAATATTGATACTGATGGAAACTTGTAAAAGACTTTGCGTGTCTGTACAGGTCAACATTTTTGGAATTAGTTTACAAAAAAAATTCTTTGGTCAAGCTCTATCTTTTACCGCTAGTCTTACCTATATATTTAAATTTTCAAAACAAGCAAAATTTTAGGGCTTCAACATTTACGAGGATATTTAAGAAATGACCTCCTTTTACTAAACCCCAGGATTGCGAAACTACGACGTCTCATTTTCGGCATGGATGAAGAAACTGATTCTAATTAGCTATTCAAATATCTTGTAGTCAAAATTATGAATATACCTTTTCCAGCAGTGACTGCCTATATCAAAACAAACTTATAATCATTGTCTTCTCTATTACTTTTTTTTTCTTTTTTTTCCAGCGACAGCTGTTGTAGCTTTGATGAAGTAAGATTTAAAAAGTCATACACGTTATATATGACATATCTGTTTTTGACGTTGTTAATAGTTTATATAGGACATATCTGTTTTGACGTTGTTACTGTTTTTAGAATGATTTATTGGTAATTTATTCTCATCATTTATTTATTTCCTTATTTCCTTTCCTCACTGGGCTATTTTTCCCTATTGAAACCCTTGGGCTTATAGCATCTTGCTTTTTCAACTAGGGTTGTAGCTTGGCTATTAATAATAATAATAATAATAATAATAATAATAATAATAATAATAATAATAATAATAATAATAAAATGAATGTGATCTGCAATAGCCTACAGTGCGTTTCATTCTATCCTTGAGACGAAAGACAGCAAGCAGATACAATCAATCGTTAAAGCTGTAAGAGCGAAAACTCAAAGGAAAGATTTTGTAGGCCATTGATCACCTTATTTAATGATTTTGAATCTGAATCTTAAACTTGTATGCCTATAACATTTTCGAGGAGGTTAATTTAGATTACAAGAAAATCTAAGGAATTTTGGTTGAAATTTAGTTAAAAGAAGGATGGTTATAAAGTATCTTGGAAATCCTGTCATGGGACTAGTGCAAGAACCAGTTCATAACATTTTGGACAAAAGGTCGCCGATAAGGCACTTCCACTGACTGATATCGAAATTTTGAGATCCAATATGAATTTGAAATAGGATACATTACAGATAATAAATTGGTCACGTGCGCTAGGATATGAGTCTGTTTCTATAGTTTGTGAGACTTTCGTGCCATATAATTACACGCACACATACAGAGTATATATATATATATATATATATATATATATATATATATATATATATATATATCTATATATATATATATATATATATCTATATATATATATCTATATATATTGATATATATATATATATATATATATATATATATATATATATATATGTGTGTATATATATATACACACACATAAATATACGATACATATTTGGAATAGGCTTATTTATAGGATACACATTAATATTAAGGTCTAAATATAATGGTTTAATGAGATTGATGACAAATAACATCGGTAAATAAAAAAAAAAAAAAAAAAAAAAAAACGGGAGTGAACACAAAGTAAAAAGGTTGATAAAAAAGCTGTAAGTAAAACGTGGTCTTCCAAGAGTTTGCAATGACAAATGTATAAAATCCCAGCGAAAAACTCGAAACATCAATAATAAGTCAGGAAATCCCCGGGAGTGATTTGCGACATTAAATGGTATAATCCATCAAGGGCAAGATAAGAGGAAAACTGCGACAAACTTTCCCAAAAGATGATAAAACAACGCCCATAAAAATAAATTTAGTTCAATGACCCGTTAAAATGAGTCACAGATAAAGGCCATTTTGTTATCGGCATTACAAGCGGGATGGGGATAAGCGTCGGTCGAAATGACCCTCGGGGATGCCAAGTGCACTCAGTTCGTATCCCCGCAAATTACAATGGAATCAAGTGCTTTGTCCTCGAAAGGATTTGCCTGTATTCATGAATTTGAGACATAAGGCCCAAAGGCTATATCAGCGCCCAGGTGCATCTAGGGGAAAAGCTGCACAATGAAATAAAAGTCAAGCGGTTGGATAGCAATATGGAAGAAAGAATGTGGGAATTGAGATAAGTAGAAGGTGAAAAAGTAGGTGCAGCTACTGGACGTTTACCACGTGAGGTGCAATGACACCATTAACACCACTCATGAATGGCAGAGACAAGGGATAGGAAATAACCCTAGCATGCAGGAGAATGCTCTAGAGACTGACCATAAATCACTTAATCAGCACCTAAGCCCACTCTCCACTCAAGCTAGGACCAGGAAGGGCCAGGAAATGGCTGCTGATGACTCAGCATGTAGACCTATGGGCTCTACCAAACACCCCATCGTCAGCTCACAAGGATGGTAAGGTTGCAAATCTTCCCAGAGCGTTAAAAATATGATGACAGAGAAACAAAACTATTTGTACAGCAGATTAGCAGGCATTTTCTTTATTGTCACAGACATTGTTTGCTAGTTCAACTTGTTAAATTAAATTCAGTAAATATTGCAACCCACGCAAGTAAAATCTTTAATGCTTCCAAATTATTCAGTTACGTTATGAAACTTCCCATTAAGTATTTTTTCAATTTCCCTTCATCAGTCTTCATATTTCTAATCATCTAGCGTTCAAAAATACGACTTTTGCCACTATACTTAGGTCATCTGCTATATTGCACATGGCAAAGGGGTACTAGTTAATAATAATAATAATAATAATAATAATAATAATAATAATAATAATAATAATTTTAATAATAATACTCTAGAAAAAACGGGACCTTGCAAAAGTTGGTAAATTTAGCGATTCGGTTATGAAAACTTTGCGAGGTAAAAAATTAAAATTATGATAAATTAAACATTTTTAGATAGTGAACACAAATTTTAACTCACTAAATATTAATTTAACGATTATTTCATTATTTGGAGAGTATTATGTGATTTGTTAAATGACATTCTGACAAATTCCGATGATACAATTTTATAATCAATGAGGAAAAATTAATAGTTGATGAACAAATTTAATGCATATTTAGTAAATAAAATAAAAAATCAATTAAATGCTTAATACCAAGCAGATGCATATTACATGGTGGTAGTGTCCTTTCCTGGCGATTGCCAGACTGAGGTTCGAGTCCCGCTCAAACTCGTTAGGTTCTTTGGTCGCTGCTAAGTCATCAACAGCCATTGCCTGGCCCTCCTTGGTCCTAGCTTGGTAGGAGAGGAGGCTTGAGCGCTGATCATAAGTAATATAGTCAATCTCTAGGGCATTGTCCTACTGAATAGGGCAATGTCACTGTCCCTTGCCTCTGCCATTCATGGGCGGGATTTAAACATGGTAAACGAGTCCTTAACTGGTTATGGATAAAACCAATTGAGATAATAAAAAGAAAACTGTTTGTTAGTGGGGGGAAAGAGTTGAAGGTCGTTGAACGAGAATTTTTGAGCTTTTAGCAATGAAAATCTTAACATGTGATGGAAGAGGACAGTTATGGTCGGTGATAATGGCATAGAATAAATGATAACAGAATTCTTCCCATCTTCTAAAACGATTCCAATGCCTTTCTTTTAGTTATGCGAGCTTTCAGAGAGAAACGACTTTAACCAAGAGGTTACGAATTAATAAAGAAAAATGAAACAAAAAATGATAATAACGAACAACGACACAGCCCTCTAATGGTTGGAGTTCGGTTCAAGAAATTCCGTAGTGATATTTAAAGGCTAGTGACGTTTTCGTAGTTAGGATTTACTTTAACAACCAGTAGTTATGGTAATTACTTAAATATCGCAAGTTACTTTGGTTACTCCTTGAACAACAACACTTTTTTACATAACGATTATTCCGACCATAAGAAAATAACTTCCTTATTTGGAGTTTGCGTTATAGATAATTCGAAATATATAGCTGTTCATATTATTCCTTTAATTCTTGATATATTATATGGAAAATGCCTTATAATCTAAAAACTAATAATACTTCTCCAACACTTTCGATGTAGTTTCCAAAGCATTACTTTGAAGAGGCACGATCAACAAGCAGACAAGTCAATCAAATCATTCCGTGAACAGATTTGCATTTGGCAAGACCATTTCAGAGGGAAAATTCCTATATGTTTACAGTGCTGATAAGCAAATCTTTTACAGAATGAAAAGCAGGGCGGACAAAATCTGCATCAAGTGGGTTTGGCCGTGGAAAAATAAAAGGATTACTGCTTAATGCATTGGCAGTTAGGCACCTGCTACCCTTTTAAAACAAACAGTCTCTTCCAGTTGAGAGGATATTTTCTACCTACTCAACAAGGTTATAATTCATTCATCCGTTTCAAACGCATCTGGTTTTTTTCCCCCGATAGACAATTTTAACTTCGAAATCAGTTTCCAGTTAAATAAAATAAATGAATGAAAACCTGCTAATTGTTCTATCAACCTGGCTTGAATGCCGGACAACTTAATTCTTCCGTAATGTACATTAAATGGCATTTACGTCAGAGTCCGCGTTCTTGTTCGGTTACTGTTCTCGGGTGTGGCCTTGAGAATTTTAATATTGATTTTCTTTTGAGGGTAAGTTGAAAATTTTCTTTACGTACGGCGAATACTATTATTATCTAGAGATAAATATCTTATATACAGTATATATACATACATACATACATACATACATACATACATACATATATATATATATATATATATATATACATATATATATATATATATATATATATATATATATATATATTATATTGTATATATATATTGTATATATATATTGTATATATATATTGTATATATATATATATATATATATATATATATATATATATATATATATATATATATATATATATATATATATATATGTGTGTGTGTGTGTGTGTGTGTGTGTGTATACTGTATAAACTGCAACTGTCGCAGTCTTAGCATGCGTATATCTGTGAGATATGTAGTTTTGATCAATCTGGAATCTAATTATACAAAAGTGAACAATCTTCCATTAACAAACAACGAGATTCCTGTGTCAGTAGAGCTCAAGTGTCAAGACAGGATGTACTTGTTTCCAAGTTATTTTACTCTTTCCTGTCATGTTTCATTATTTCAGATGTAATCTTTATTTCTACCAGGTAATGTTCTCTTGCTTCATGGGCCTAACCATTTTAACTTCCACACTTTTCAACGTCATCAATTTCATGTTGTCAGCTTCCATACCAACCACTACCAGACTTTGAATCTTTCGCCTTTTCCGAGATGCTCAGCCGGAAAAAAAACCACGTTTATTTCCCGTATGGAGTATGAACATTCAAAGTTCTCCACTTTCTCTTCCATTAGCAAAGGAAAATATTTTTTTTACTACATGTATCAGACCTATTCTCTAAAAATAAACTATAAGGCAGCATTATCTTTCAATTCCACATTATTCCTTCAAGAGAACTAAAAAGCTTTAGATAAATATTCAGTGTAATATGAATTGAATATATATATATATATATATATATATATATATATATATATATATATATATATATATATATATATATATATATATATATACATAAACATATATATAAATATATATATAAATATATATATATATATATATATATATATATATATACATATATATATACTATTCATATTTGACTGAATATTTATCTAAAGCTTTTTAGTTCTCTTGAAGGAAAGGCAGTATAAATTAGGATACATTTTACCATTTAGTTAACATATAAATCTTTTATTAAGAATGCTACAAATACATAACAGTTAGGGACTGTACAAAGAGTGCATGAGATCTCAAAGAATAGAACCACATTAAAAGGGATTAATGATATATAGTATTTCGTTCAATTCTAAAGATGATAATGAGCCTGAACACACACACACACACATATATATATATATATATATATATATATATATATATATATATATATAGAGAGAGAGAGAGAGAGAGAGAGAGAGAGAGAGAGAGAGAGAGAGAGAGAGAGAGAGAGAGAGAGAGAGAGAGAGATTCGGGAGTGGGCCTAGTCATTGTTCCGGCGTATCAGATGCACAACACTATACTGAGCATTGAAGCGATAAGAAAGGGTTAATGGGAGAGGTAGAGGAGAATGCATCAAGCGACATGACACTGCTACGGCAACTGCTCTGTTTGCCTTCCATTATTGTTGATTGTGGAGGATAAGCATTGATAACAAGTCAGGTCTTGTTTATCGCCAGTCCCCCCCCATTGTCTGATCAGTTCTATTTACACAACGGCTGACGATAACAGCAGTATATCACGTGTCTGTGCTACAGATTTCAACGTCATTGTTGCTTCGCCGGGTCTACTGCTTTAATAGCGGAGGAAAAAAAAAAAAACGCTGTTTATGAGAGACGTGGAGATACAGGGAATCAACGTCTACTTTCTCAACCTCACCGACTACAGCTTTGTTTAAAATCCACTCATGAATGGCAGAGGCAAGGGACAGTGACAATGCATAAGCTAGTTGGATAAAACCCTGGAGACTGAGTATGATAAGCTAGGGCCAAGCGATGGCTTCTAATGACTCAGCATGTAGGCCTATAGGCTCCACTTAATTCCCATCTCGCAAACGCTACAAGGAACAATCGAGCTTGAGCTGGACTCAAACCCCGGTCCGGTAAACGCAAGGCAGGGACGTTTCCAATAGGCCATTACAATGGGAATTATGAATAGAGGTGTCGAGAGAGAAAAAGTAAAAATGGAGGCTGCCAGGATGACATGATTGTTTATTATAATACAGTATATATATATATATATATATATATATATATATATATATATATATATATATATATATATATATATATATATATACACACACACAGGTGTACGTGATCCGTAAGAAATGACGGTAAATATTTGGATGTTATGTGCACACACGCACACAGATTCAACCCTTCTCACCCCCTACCCTTTTCCTAACAAAAACCAGCTTGTAGGAGATTGTGGTTTCCAAGTGAACCTTTCGGGGTAAACCCTCACGGGGGTATGACTACTCCTTTTTCTCCTATCCGAGGGACGGGGAAAGACAGGGTAGTCATACGGCTGGTAATGCCATTCAGCGTGACAGAATATATATATATATATATATATATATATATATATAAATATATATATATATATATATATATATAGATATATATATAGATATATATATATATATATATATATATATATATATATATAGATATATATATATATACATATATATATATATATATATATATATATATATATATATATATATATATATATAGCCCGATACTTACTCTTCATTATATAGGGGAGCATGTAGAGTAGGTTTGATCGAAAATATAAGAAATGCAGAATAGCATACTTAGTGAAAAGCCTGATTTGTGTTTCCAAGAAGTTTGGAGGCATGAAATACGATTTGGTAAACGAACATAAAATCTTGGCGAGAATGAGGAGCGGCAGACCGAAAATTATCTTAAAGATCGGGGCTAGGGGACTTGGAATAGAGAAGCTTTATAAATTTATTATTAAAATTTAATTTCTTAATGGTAACCCACTTTATGCACAAGAAAAATGGCGTTTTGTAAAGTTAGAAGTATATTGCCTTTAGATTTTGGGCGTCACATAGGCAAAACTACTCCCAAAATGTTTTGTGCACAAACACACGCACATACATTTATATATACATACACACAGACACACACACACACACACATATATATATATATATATATATATATATATATATATATATATACACAAAACAAATAATGGATAAAACAGAAGAATATAAGTAGCTAATTAATAAAGAAATATACACATACAGTAAATCCAAAACTAAATAAAACCAGTGGTGTGCTTAAAGAAAAGTAGGAAAACGGAAATCAAAGACTGCAGAAGGCCATTACTATACATAGGCAATGGAACCAGCTGTTGTGTCAAGGTCACCATGAGAAGTAAGGCTCAGAATATGGCATCCGAGATAGTTCAACAGCCACAATTAAAAGCCAAAGGTATACTGTAGGCTGCAATTAAGTGTATGAACCATTACTGATAGCAAGGTATGTCGAGCGCACTTAACGAGATTACTATGCAAAAATAAATGCGTAGCAATTTGACTGTGTGAGTGGTCGACTGCTACCGATAGGCCTTTTATACTGTTGAGGAAAGTTTACTCCACAAGAGGTTTGTCCTTTATTTAGCAGTTCAAGGAAATAAAACTAGAAGTAAAATCATCTCCATAGGTAAACATACTGTAGAACACGTATAACGAGAAGTTACTGTAGTAGCATAAACAAAGTCTACAACAACAACTGTACATTATATAATATAAATATGTATTTCTGACTATCTTAGAGCAAGTTGCTGTCAAAGACCCCTTGCACCGCCTGAAACCCAGACTAATTTAAAACCGAACCGGTCGACTTGCTGAACCCTTGTCATCAATTCCGTATCCTACGATGATATTGAAATTGGTTTCGCCTTTCATAAAGGTCTGAGGCGTTAGAATAAGCCAAATAGATTTAATATCATTTTGGCAATGCTCGCGTAACCCTTCAACATATCGAGGAGTTGAAAGCATCTGACAATATTACATCCCCTCTCATCTTTTATTAAATACGGAAGTGCATGCGTAAGCAGCGCATGTATAAGATACGAACAATACAAATAAGCCGGGAATTATCGTATTTCACTCACAAATAAGCAACAGCCAGAAGAAAAATGTTGAGCGATCTGCAACTGCAAACACTTGTTCTCTCATTGGGAATTCCCTGTTCAGAGTACGAGAGCCCATTAAGGCTCAGGGAAAACATGGAAACACAACAAACTGTTGATCATTCTCTGTATTTAGTGGTCCCCAGAGTTGCAAGATCAATGGATGAACATATATATATATATATATATATATATATATATATATATATATATATATATATATATATATATATGCACCACAATTGCAAGGAATCAGCATTAAATCTCCAAGGCATCTAAATTATATATTACACATCCGAATTAATTAGAAGTGCGAATATGCCGTTGGATGCAAAGTTCGAAATGATTAACATGGGCGTTAACAAACTTGAAATTTATCGGTAATTCATATAAAGTGAAAAAGAAAAAAAAATACGTCATACAAATGAGAACCAAATAATGCAACATAGGTACATTTTCTGATCAACGTAAAAGGCAGGGTATTGATTTAAAATTTTTCATTAACCATATAACATACCGATAAGTAAACCACAGTTACTAATTAGTCAATCATCGGAAAATTATGCTTCTATAAACTAAGTAAATAATTAACTAGAAACACCTAATTTTGCCCACAATTTCATCTCGATTGAACGTTATAAACATCAACTGGATAAGGAATGAACGAAAATCTTAACGGACGTAAAGAGAAAAATTAATAAGATAATATTCTTTACGAATTTTGTAGAACCCTAGGCCACATGTGATGATGATAATGACTTCCCCTTCACATGTTACGGAAATAAATGTTTAACTATATACTGTCGTTGATTACCTTAATGTTTTTCTTTCTAGAGCCTAGCAATCAAAATTGGACTAGAGAGAGAGAGAGAGAGAGAGAGAGAGAGAGAGAGAGAGAGAGAGAGAGAGAGAGAGAGAGAGAGAGAGAGAGAGAGAGAGAGAAGCGGACGCAAATAATTTATAATGATCGATCCAAGTTGTTGAACATAAGACCAAAGATATTTTTTCTTGACTGGTAAGTTCCACAATTCATATTCTACATACTATTAGAATAGCTCTTCATTTAACAGTAAACAGAACATAATGTGAAATTGGAAACTATCGATTCAGTGCTCTCTCAGGAATTAGTTACTCGATTTTCAAATAGTATATCTACTTCATCTAGCCTATACAACAATTAAATATAAATAAATCTTTTAAACATTTATATTTTCTTCAGTCGTCACGCTAGAATAAAACTGTCTGAAAAGACATCAAGTCACAGGCAACAGTTTTTCTTGAATTGTACAACTCTCATTTATTTTCAACACTTAAAAAGATGATCTCCACTTCTCCCAATATATATATATATATATATATATATATATATATATATATATATATATATATACATATATATATATATATATATATATATATATATATATATGTGTGTATATATATTATATAAATATTACACACACACATATATATACATTATATATAAATATATATAAATAAATATATATATATATATATATATAAATTATATATATATATATATATATATATATATAAATTATATATATATATATATATATATATATATATTTTACACACATATATATATTACACACACACATATATATATATATAAAGTTGAATTAGGAAACGTGAAATGAAGTACCTACCTTCTTGTCGAGCATTTCGAGTAAGGACGGAAAAGGCCTTGTCAGCATGGACTGAGTTTGTGAGATGGAGTGCCAACGCGACGAGGGCCACTTCTAAAGGCCTGGAGACCTCGCTGACCAGAGCCAAGTTCTCCTCCAGCCATCTGCTTCCTCTGGCAGTTGCGGTAAGAACGTGTTCGTCTAATGGCTGCAATGGTGAAGAGAAATATATCATTGATATAAAAAAAATATAAAAGGAAACGAGAAAAATAGTTTTGCTATAATTTCTAATTAATTTTGTTTTTACGTATTCTATTTTTTGCTAGACGAAAAATTATATATTTTCGCTTGTTAACCAGTATTTCTGTCTTAATAAAAAACACTTATAAACCTCGTTTTTGTTACGTTTTTCAAATATCATGTGCTAATTAACCTCATCAAAATGTTTGGTAAGTTATTCACGAGCAAATGAAACTAAAAAGTTAAATGCAGGAAAAGAGACTAGTGAAAGAAAAAAAAAATATGGTAATTTTCCTCATTGGTTTTCGCGAATAATTCCTTTTTTTTTCGCTCCCCTCTTATACCTCACAGTCGCAACAACAATGCTAATTAGGGGTCTTCCATTTAGATTCGTTCAGATGCCCTTGGCCATAAAATTTCTATTCCCCGTAACTTTAACTCTGGGAAATCCTCTCATAATTTCTCATAATGATTTTCTCGGTGATTTACGCAATCATCAATATGAACTCAGAAAGATAAGATTTCGGAACTTCACAGATAATTATTCTGTGAAAAGATCAAATTTGGATACTTTAATTACCCTCATTTCTACAGGGTTTTGTTGCTAGTGAATAATCTACCCTGATCTTCTCTGGCGCTTTTCAGAGTTCACTGTACGCGGTAATACATACCAAACATAATTATACATATTTGATGAACATATCCATGAAGATTTATTTAGTTAATATTAAAAAGGTGACACAATGAATTTTCGATTTTCCAGTGTAACAGAATTTTTATGGCCGTGAAGAACTTGGGTTTCCCAAAGATCGTTAGTTCTGCAATGTTGGGCACTAACAATTTGAAGCTACAACATGAATATTTGCACAATAAATTAATTTTGCATTTCAGGAATGCACAACGAACAACTGTTCCTCGTTAAAAAAGAGGAACAGCAAGATGTTTGCCGAGGTTTGGTTGTCCAAAAACCAATGGAATTTCAGTGTAATTCGAGAGTTAATCCCTAACAGTCTTGCAACATAAAACGATACGGTTTTGCAAGTCGAACGGTTTCCTTGTTCCGGCCGACAGAACAGGAAAACATCAAACTCATCAATGGTCTTTACATGGGGAAAACACTGCGTCCTCATTTAATTTCTAAATACTGTCAGGAGAGATTAAGCAAAATCCAGGACCATTGTTATCTAATTAAATGAATAACTATTTTCGTAGACTACATGCCAATATTAGAGACCTTACAACTGCCTCCAGACAGTATGGTATTCTATCATGATAAAAAACTTTTGTTTCTCAAATGAGACACCGGTCTGAGCTCCTTGGTCCAGGTTTTTTAAGAAACAAAAAATTTTGAAACGGGATGCTATTCCAAGGGAAAGGTGAATGGCGGTGTATATTAAGCGTACCCTGTTTCTCATGAGTCCTGCTTTGAATATGGATGTCATGATATTCAAGTTATAAACGTTTGTGGAATGCATAACAACTTTTATTTGTGTTCCACCCAGATTTGAATGATTCTATTTTCGAATGTCTTCTTTCCATTATGGCTAAGATACAAGGTGATAAAAAGGCCCCTTTTATGCTTTTTAGTTATTTCAACGGTCACCATAGGGAGAGGTTCAATTTTGTTTTTACTAATCACCATGGCTTATGAGCTTTGGACTTTGCCTCTGAATCAGGCTGTGAGCAAATCATAAGTGAAGCTACTTGCACGTCTGGAAACTGCTTGGGCCTAGTATAAACAGACTCCCTGGTGTTCTAACAAGTAAGGTTGGTTCTCCAGTTGGGATGTTTGATCGTGTCTAAGTTTCGTTAGTAATTAAGATTGAGCAGCCTGTCTCTGATGTATCGTACTCTTGTGTTATATAATTATTATTATTATTATTATTATTATTATTATTATTATTATTATTATTATTATTATTATTATTATTATTATTATTTGCTAAGCTACAACTCTAGTTGGAAAAAACAGGATGCTATAAGCCAAAGGGCTCCAACAGGGAAAACTAGCCCAGTGAGAAAAGGAAATAAATAAATAAATAAACTACAAGAGAAGTAATGAACAATTAAAACAAAAATATTTTACGAACAGTAACAGCTTTAAAATAGATTTTTAATTCATAAATTAAAAAAAAAGTGGAAGAGAAATAAAGTAGAAGAGTGGGTCCGAATGTACCCTCAAGCAAGAGAACTCTACCCATGGTACAGAGGCTATGCCTCTACCCAAAACTAGAGAACAATGGTTTGATTTTGGGGTGTTCTTCTAAAAGACCAGCCTAACATAGATAAAGTGTGTTTTCTTCCCTTACCAAGAGGGAAGTAGCCACAAAACAGAAAAGAAGAGTTGCTTGATAATCTCAGTGTTGTCAGGTGTATACGGACAGAGGAGACTGTATAAGGACAGAGAAGACTGATGAGAGAATAGGCAAAGGAAAAATGAGCCGTAACCAGAGAGAAGAATCCAATGTAGTACTGTCTGGCCAGTCAAAGAAACCCATAACTCTCTAGCAGGAGTATCTTAAATCGTGGGTAGTGCCCTGGCCAACTTACAACCTGCTATAAACGTATATAAAATATCAAGCAGACTGGAATGGCATTTTGAGTGATCTTTTACATCCGAATTGGTCACGATTGTATAAAAGTGATTAGCCTGTTGTAATCTAGAATGAGAATCTGGTCAAACATAATCAATGGGCGCATCCCTTCTCGTGTGTTGAAATACCAAGTGAAAGACAAACCCCGGTTCAATGATGGTAGTAAATGTGTTTATTAGGAGAAAAGGGAGGCTTTTCATTTAAGGAAGGGTAGCAGATAAGATTTGATTTGGAATAACGGTAGTCACCTAACAGAGCTGTACCTCAGAGAGTTTATGCTTCAACTAAAAAGGAATATAATTTGATCATAAATAAAACCTTTCTGGTATAACCCAGGGACAAAAACGGTGGGCTACCATTAATTTCACAGTATGAAAAAGCTAAACTAATAAGAAAACAATAATGAGGAAGATCGAGTTTCTCATCACTCTGCTGTCAAACATCATAAAAAGGGTTATCTTTTCCTTTGGAAAGTGAATGGCGTACAGTCCAGATTTAAGGGTAAGAATCTCTTGATAAACCTTCATGATTAGGGAGGTGTAGACACGAATGGCCCTTTTCCTTTGTTTATCATAAAGAGCACAGATTTTTCAGATCTTAAGTTGGCTGTTATTTTCGGAAAAGTTAGCAAGAAGAGATTCTTTTTGCAGTTGTTGGAGAATGGGCAATGTTACCCCATTCGGAAAATGTGTTTGTGGTAGCTGTAAGCCCGGCTGATTACCACCCATTTTTTATAACACCCATATCATTTAAGGTTTTTTAATGCTTGTTGGCAAAACGTCTAAATAGGTATAGTGAAGGTAATAATCTGTTCCATAGTTTGCAATTTGGCTTCCATGAAGGCCTTGGGGCATGTGATGCCCTTCTTTCAATTTCCAATGATGTACAAAAAAAAAAAAAAAAAAAAAAAAAAAAAAAAAAAAAAAAAAAAAAAAAAAAAACCTTGATTGTGGTCAGGAAGTTCGTATGACTGGCTTTGATTTTAGTGCTGCCCTTGACCGTGTTAATCATGAGACCATTGTTTTCAAACTAAAGCAACTGGGAGTAGGTGGGTCGTTTCTTAGCATCATTGATGAATTTTTAAGTAATAGATCGCAGAGTAGTTGTTGATGGGCACCATAATGAGTATAAGAATGTGCTATCTGATGTTCCTCAGGGTAGTGTTCTTGGCCCATTACTTTTCATACTATATACGCATGACATGTGGTTTGGCCTGGAAAACAAGCTCGTTGCACATGTAGATGATGTACTCTCTTTACATCGATTCCACCCCCTGAATGTAAATCTGGGGTTGTTGAATCCTTTAACAGATAGTTCCCTCAAATTAGTGCATCGTACAAATTAAGGGCCATGGATTGAACCCTAACAAAACTTATGTTATGACTGTAAAAAAGTCTAGGACAGTAGCTCTACAACCTTCAGATCTTTGCATTGATAATGTTTCTTTAACTATATAGAACTTCTTTAGAATTTTGGGTGTGAATCTTGATTGCAAATTTAATTTTGAGAAACACATTTGGTCTGTTTCTTTTTCGATGAACAATCTGTGCTGAAATGTTTTAATTCCTTCATTCTGCGTTGTTTCGAGTATCGTTTTCCTTTCTGGTCTAGGGGTACTGGCTCTCATCTTAACTTGTTACACAATAACTTGTGGTTTATTAAATTTCTTATTCCTGATCTTGATATTAATCTGACACGGTTGTTGAGATAGTTCTTAATGCATGTTGCAAAAGATTTTTCATAATTCTGACCATCGTGAGCATTCAGATCTTCCCAGACTGCACCATCCTGTATGTGGTACTAGATATGCAGTTAATTCTAACAGTCTTGCCTTCTCCATTATAATGCTCAACGCTATACATAATTTTAGAAGTTTAATCCAGCTGTGACCAAATTGTAGAATGATGTTGAGAAGTTCAAACTTGCAATAAATGTTATTATGTTGTACAGATTGACATAAGTCTCTTCCTAGTTTAAAAATGTCATATCTATGTTAACGTTTTTAAAAATCTTAAGAAGTTTTAAATTCTTTATTCACTACTTATCATATATAGTTTATTTCCTTTATTCATTACCCCACTGGGCTTTTTCCCTGTTGGAACCCTTGGGCTTGTGGCATCCTGCTTTCCCAACTATGGTTGTACTTAGCTAATAATAATAATAATACTAATAATAATAATAATAATGCTGTAAAACAATGTACCATCCCTTCACCAAGAAAGAGATTATTTTTCATTTCCTTCCCATGTAGTTTATGAGAATGAATACTATTTGGTAAAAAAGCTAAGTAAAGCTTAAATTCCACATCATACTGTAACAACCGTGTGTCACACGATCGTACATAGTTCATTTTGTGCTTGTATCTTCGCTCTCCCCTCGCACTAAAAAGAACCTGAAAAATCATGTCTGCTTTTTTCCTCTGTAACATTGTCGATTTCTCAACATGAAAATTCTTGTTGCTTAGAGATTTTGTATATAAAGGAGAGTGTTCTACAATAAACTAACTCAGTTGCTTTCACACTGCCTTTGAGTTCACAACCTTCTCTCGGCCCGTTACTTTGGTGACCCCGGAAGTCGACTCGCTCCCACCGCCTTCCACCCCCACACCCCCGCCCCTCCATCGTTGGTAGTATGGCGGACTCTACAGAAGTTGGCGCTGCGGCTGCTCCGTTGAAACTTTCACCGTTCGCCAGTGGAGAGGCATTTGCGTGGTTTCAGCGCGCAGAAGTCCAGTTTCGCATCAAGGGCGTGACTCGCTCAACCACGAAAGCAGATTATGTTCTCGCGGCGATACCCGAGGACACCTTCCCGGAAATATCCGACTGGCTTTGTGAACAAGGAGACACCCCAATAGCGTATGACGCCCTCAAAACATACCTTCTGCAGCAGTACTCGCCGTCGCCAGCCGCCCGTGTAGCAAAGCTTTTTCAGCTCTCGCAACAACCGTTGGGGGACCAAAGGGCTTCGCTTGCCCTTAGGGAAATGACCAGTATCGCTCGCCTTCAACCTGCCGCAGACGGCTCTCCTCGTGAGGTGAACCTACTTCGTGCCCTCTGGATACGCCGTTTACCCGGACCTATACGCGCTGCCATACCCGATGTCGATAGTTTACCCATAGTTTACCAATCGCTCGCGCCCCAACAAACGACTTCTACAGCCACTTACTACCTCCCATCCGCCGCAGTTTTGCTACTACCACTTCAGATTCGGGGCAACTGCGAAGAAATTTGCCGAGGATTGTCAGTGGCCAGAAAACCTGTAAAAACCTGTAAGTAGGCCATCGCTCGTGGCGGTGGCCTCCCGTGTTTCTAATCTTTTCTTTTTACATGATGCAGGAACGGGCGTGCGATTTTTGGTAGACACGTGTGCTTGTCGTTCTCTTTTGCCAAGGAAACTCTTCAAGACACGACGTAGTCTGTCTACATCTGCCGACGTCCGCTTGGTAGCTGCCAACGGATCTGCGATACCCACCTACGGTTACGAGAACCTCACATTATCGTTCAGAAACGGTAAATTAAATTGGAAGTTTCTCGTTGCTGACTTCAGATTGCCAATCCTCGGTGCGGATTTCCTCTCTCATTTCCACCTTCTGGTCGATGTCGCCCACCGACGATTGGTCAACGCAGACTCGTACTTGTCGACACCTCTTCAACCCGCCCCCTCTAACCTCGCTCTCCACATTAGCGCACCCACGGATGCCTACGCCCACCTCCTCACGTTGTACCCGGAAGTTTTCCGTCCAGAACTTCGCCAAACACCCACGGTTCCTGCCAAGCACGGTATTTATCACCATATCAAGACGACGGGACCCTCAGTCTTCGCAAAATTCAGACGTCTGGCACCGGAACGATTGGCAGCCGCTAAACAGACGTTCGCCGAAATGGAGGAAATGGGCCTTTGCCAAAAGGCCTCCAGCTCATGGTCGTCACCCTTACACATCGTTCTGAAGAAAGACGTCTCTCTCCGTCCCTGCGGGGATTACAGGCGCCTGAACATGCAAACAGTACCGGATCATTACCCCCTCCCAAACATTGCTGACGTGACCTCCTATCTGCACAAAGCAAAGGTTTTCTCTACGCTCAACCTCCTGAAGGGGTATTATCAGGTGCCTATGAACCCAGAAGACATCCCCAAGACTGCCATCACCACTCCGTTTGGTACATATACATTCAATTATTCCTGTTTTGGCCTTCGTAATGCTGGGGCCACGTTTCAATGTCTCATGGATGGCATCTTAGGGGACCTCCCTTTCTGTGCATGTAATGTGGACGATATACTTGTGTTCTCCTCCTCAAAAGAGGAACACTTCCGTCACCTGCGCATCGTGCTCGACCGCCTGCAACAAAACGGCCTTGTAGTCCGGTACGACAAGTGTACCTTTGGCGCCAACGAAGTGTCGTTCTTAGGGCACCGCATCACTCCTGAAGGAGTCCACCCCCTCCCTGAGAAGGTAGCAGCCGTTCAGAACTTCCCCGTGCCCTCGACCGTCAAAGCTCTGCAGGTTTTCTTGGGCATGATCAACTATTATCACCGTTTTCTGCCAGCCATTGCCGCCACTCTTGATCCCCTCTACGCCTCCCTCAAGGGCAAGCCAAAGGACCTGAAGTGGGGTCCTCTTCAAGAAGCAGCCTTCTGCAATGCAAAAAAGGCCCTATCAACTGCTGCGGCTCTCACTTTTCCTATCCCACATGCCCCTCTCCTTCTCTCCACCGATGCCAGCGACGTCGCTATTGGTGCAGTACTCGAGCAGGTGGTCAACGGCTCGCCCCGCCCATTGGCCTTCTTCAGCAGAAAATTGTCCAAGGCAGAATCGGGTTATTCTACCTTCGATCGAGAATTGCTGGCAGTGCACTTGGCTGTCCGTCACTTTCGCCATTTCTTAGAAGGTACGCCCTTCGTCATTCGCACAGACCACATGCCTCTGGTGCACGCCTTTACTCGACAGTCTGATGCCTGGTCCGCCCGGCAATGCCGACATCTCTCCGCCGTGGCTAAATACAATTGCACCCTTCAATACGTCCCTGGGAAAATGAATCCTGTTGCCGATGTCCTGTCAAGAAACACGTTGGCTGCCGTTTAACTGGGATTGGATTACAACGCCCTGGCTGAAGCCATTTCTTAGAAGGTACGCCCTTCGTCATTCGCACAGACCACATGCCTCTGGTGCACGCCTTTACTCGACAGTCTGATGCCTGGTCCGCCCGGCAACGCCGACATCTCTCCGCCGTGGCTAAATACAATTGCACCCTTCAATACGTCCCTGGGAAAATGAATCCCGTTGCCGATGTCCTGTCAAGAAACACGTTGGCTGCCGTTTAACTGGGATTGGATTACAACGCCCTGGCTGAAGCCCAACGACAGGATCCAGAGTATCAACCATGTAGGACATCCTGCACGTCCCTCCGTTGGGAAGACTTTCCCCTCGAAGACTCCAACACCACCCTCCATTGTGACGTCAATACTGGTAGACCGCGACCTTGGATTCCTGCTCCCATGCGACGGCAGGTGTTTGATTTCATTCACGGCCTTTCACATCCCTCGTGCCGTTCTACTGCACAGCTGCTGAAGGCAAAGTTCACTTGGCACGGCATTTCTAAGGATGCTAAGGATTGGGTCCACGCCTGTACTTCTTGCCAAACTTCCAAAGTACATCGACACACGGATTCCGGAGTGGGCACCTTTCCTCAACCTCATCGTCGTTTCGCACACATTCACGTCGACGTTGTAGACCCCCTACCCACATCACAAGGACACCGTTACCTGTTTACCGTCATCGACCGCTCCACTCGTTGGCCTGAAGCCATTCCCATAGAAACTGCAACGTCCGCCTCATGTACATCTGCCTTACTCTCTGGATGGATTGCAAGATTTGGTATCCCTGAGCATATCACTTCCGACAGGGGAACCACTTTCACCTCTCAATTGTGGACATCATTAGCGAATCTCCTGGGCATCACCCTACATCAGACAACGACCTACAACCCCGCTGCCAATGGAATGGTTGAACGTTTTCATCGCACCCTCAAAGCTGCTTTGATGTCCCGCTGCAAGGATTCCAATTGGTTTACTCAGCTTCCCTGGGTCCTCCTGGGACTAAGGACCACTCCTAAAGACGCCCTCGACGTCTCGGCAGCTGAAATGGTGTATGGCGACCCGTTGGTCGTCCCTGCTGAATTTTTTCCTTTTACAACATCCTCCGACAATCTCCAGCACCTACGTCACGTCGTTGGAAAATTTACTCCATGCCGCCAGACTTACAAGCCCCCAGCGAAGCATTACATACCAACAGACTTGCACTCTGCAACGCACGTCTTCCTGCGCAACGACACTACCAAGCCACCGCTAATGCCCCCTTACACGGGCCCTTTCCTTGTGATCCGACGCAGTCCGAAAGCATTCCTACTAAACATTCGTGGCAAAGAAGACTGGGTCTCCATTGATCATCTAAAACCTGCTTATCTTCTGCCAGATGACCCGCCTACAGTTCGCCTCTCTAGATCAGGGCGCCCTATTTAACATGTACAGTTTGTCATTTTTAGGGGGGGAGCCATGTACCAACCGTGTGTCACACGATCGTACATAGTTCATTTTGTGCTTGTATCTTCGCTCTCCCCTCGCACTAAAAAGAACCTGAAAAATCATGTCTGCTTTTTTCCTCTGTAACATTGTCGATTTCTCAACATGAAAATTCTTGTTGCTTTGAGATTTTGTATATAAAGGAAAGTGTTCTACAATAAACTAACTCAGTTGCTTTCACACTGCCTTTGAGTTCACAACCTTCTCTCGGCCCGTTACAATACTATTCATATCTAGGAGTAAGAAATAAACTTTATTTGTTATCTTTACCCATTGCAAAACAAATAAGAAGGATATCTCACTCTGGATTGTAACGAACGTTGCTCTCAGTACTTCCAAAATAAGGAAAGCAACAAGAATCTTTTCCATCTTCATGATAATCCTTTTATACTTAATACAACTTAAATCAAATTTCCTATAGGTCTTATTAACAACAGCTTAGACAGCATT
Source organism: Palaemon carinicauda (assembly GCF_036898095.1). Classification (NCBI taxonomy): domain Eukaryota; kingdom Metazoa; phylum Arthropoda; class Malacostraca; order Decapoda; family Palaemonidae; genus Palaemon; species Palaemon carinicauda. Next base: position 255,914,885 of record NC_090725.1, on the reverse strand, counting down.
ATGTCACATAAACTTACAAAGAATTATATCAAAGTCTTACAAAAGCCTTGAAGATTAAAGTTCTGGATATTAGAAGTTAACCAACATCTCTTTTGTTTTCATCTCATTCTCCATCGACAAGAGAGAGAAAAGTCTCTATCCAAAACCAATAGTTGGCCTCCAGTAATTCATAAATGTTTCCGTAATGATAAAATTATAGACATTTCAAGGATCTAAAACATTTAGGGAGGTTAAAAGTGAATTCATTATCTGTTCGAACATTTGAACTATTCTGAGAACACAATAAAGAGAAAAGGGAGGAACGAAGTCAAACGGGAGAGTTGGAATAAAAGTCGAGCTAACGATTCACTAATGAAGGAATGATAAGGTATTTGCAATGATGAATTGTCCATTTTCATTCATTCAAAATGTTTCAGTTGAAAGTACGTCAGAACAATTCTCTCAATGTTTTCAACAAAACCCAGACTTTGATGTGGTCAGGTATGGGAATCTCTCTCTCTCTCTCTCTCTCTCTCTCTCTCTCTCTCTCTCTCTCTCTCTCTCTCTCTCTCTCTCTCTCTATATATATATATATATATATACATATACATACATACATATATATGTATGTATATATATACATTATTCATATATATATATATATATATATATATATATTATATATATATATATATATATATATATATATTTATTACGATAAAATAACCACTGAGATGATACTGGGTGAAAAAGAAGTGACCCCCAGAATACTTAAAAGATTATTTTGAAGAATGTAGCACGATGAAGCAAAACCTGAAGAATAGAGTTAGGAGTGTTGGCAAAAAAAAAAAAAAAAAAAAAAAAAAAAAAAAAAAAAAAAAAAAAAAAAAAAAAAAGGGGGGGGGGGGACCTGACTGATTGCAATAATTATAGAGGCATCACACTGACCAAATTATCATTTTAAGACCTATGGTACAGCAATGTATAGAATTTAGAAAGCCACTCTTGATGGCATTTGTGGACTATAAAAATGCGTTTGATAGTGTGCACTGGCCAATTTTGTGGGGAGTCCTGAATTATTACGTAGTTCCTCTTAAGTATGCAAATTTGATTAAGTCTGTTCATGACCAAAGCAAGTGCACAGTTAATGTTAATGGAGTCCTATCAAATGAATTTCTGGTGATCATTGGAGTACCCCAAGGGAATGTGTTGTCACCTGTGTTGTTTATCCTACTCATGGATTTTGTAATGCATAGAACAGTTGCGGGTGGTGGAAGACTGGACTGAATTGGTAACCGGAAACTAGCTAACCAAAGTATGATGACGACGCTGTCCTTTTAGCAAAACACCAAAGGACTTGCAAAGCTTGGTTACCAGAATGCATGAAATATTATATGAGGTTGGGCTCAAGATAAATAGAAGAAAGACAGATGATGAGAAAGGAATATGCAATGGAAGATGAAATATCATTGGAAGGAGAGAGGATTAGTGAGGTGGAATCATTTAAATATTTAGAATCTATGATCTCTAATACAGGATCTTTAAAATGTGAGTTTAATGAGAGGTTGAAATAGAAAATCAGACTATGGCTAGGTTAAATAAAATTTGGAAATCAAATCGCCTGAAATTACATATAAAAATCAGACCATATATCAGTTTAGTGAGATTGGTATAACTGTATAGACATAAGTCGTGGTATGACAATGAAACAATATCCAACAGATTTTGCACATTTGAGAACAAAGACCCCAGAAGAATATTGGGAGTTAAATGGCAGGACAGGATTAGAAATGAAACTATAAGAAAGATTACCAGAGTGCCATATGTGGATGAGATCATGTTAAGGTGTAGATGGAGATGGTTTGGTCATGCTCTTCGCACTCACCAAGAGAGATTACTTCACCAAACTTTCAACTGGGCTCCACAAGGCACTAGAGAGTTGGAAGACCCAGGCCTACATAACTGGGGACTATGAAGCGCGAAGTAGGAGATGGTGAGTGGAGAAATATTGATTTAAAAGCTTAAGATAGAGACGACTGGCGAAATCTAACCAAGGCCATTTGCGTCAATAGGCGTAGGAGGAGATGAGGAGAATTTATTTTTCATTTTGGACTATGAAAGCTGAAGAAAGGAAGCATGGGGGTTGCAAGGCCTTGTAAGGAGTGAGTACAAAAGCTCGTTATATCTGCGTATATTTGGTGGTGTTGGTCCTAAAGTAAATAAAAAATAAATCAAGATGTAAATGGATTATAAGAAGGGTATCTTAGTTTGTTCACTAATTATGACATCTAGATACAATATACTACATAGTATAGTCAATTTTGTATGAATAGTTTCATACACGCCCAAAAAGTGTATTTGGCATTTGCCCTGTTTCAACAAAACAATTATTTGTTGTGATTCCTCTTCCAGTTCAGTCATTGACAGAGCAGGCAAAGCTGCAACAGGTTTGGACAAGAAGAGAGAGTAAATGGAAGAAAATGTACGAATTGGCTGCAGAGCTGATTTTCTTACATGAAAAGTAATGTCAATGGAGAATATAATGTTGAAATGGCTAGTCTATTTGTTCACGATACATGAAGTAAGAAGCCGAAGAAGTGAGAAATACGAAGATACGGTATCAAAGCTAGTGAAGGTATAAAGATGGAATGGTGTGCGATTATGGTGGCATGTTCATGTGGGAGGAATGGAAGATGATGCGTTGTCGAAAAGTTTTTGGAGAGGAAGAACCTTAATAAGCCTGAAGCAAGAAAGCATGTAGGACAAAATTGACTGGCACAGTTTGAGAGGGAAGATTCTGTTGGTGCTGAGAGACTTATGTGTAAGCATATAAAGCAGATTATATTGTGGAAGTTTTCTACACTAAAGAGCCATCCACAATATATCCAGTTGAAGCTTAACCAAGCTTGCGAACATTGCTTTTCTTCATAGAGCCAATCCTATAACGTAGAGGATATGCATAAATATAAACTGCTTATAAATTTAAAGAAAATAAAGAAAATAACTGATAAGCATATCAATGTAACGTTGCTGGTTTTTTAATAAGAAAAATCAATCAATCTTTAGTATGATATTTACAAAATTTAATTCTAAACCACGCCTCGATATATAACTTTTCTCCATATTCAATTTCTTTTTCTGTTCCCCATCGCAATCTTTTATCCAATTTCCAATCAACATCATTACCACCCCCCTTTTATCTCTTCTCTTCTTTTCTTCCAAGCATCCCCAAGTCTCATTTCATTTCCATCGACAGATTTCGGACAACAAAGGCCATCAAAAGAACCTCCCTTTTGATTGCATCATAAGGGATTTGGCGATAGGATTGTGGAAAGACCTTATGAAGAGAGAGAGAGAGAGAGAGAGAGAGAGAGAGGAGAGAGAGAGAGAGAGAGAGAGAGAGAGAGAGAGAGAGAGAGAGAGAGAGAGAGAGGTGCCTGGCAGCTGAAGTCAAGCCTACTCTAGTGTGATCATCTTGTGGGTGTGGGGGTGGGGGTGAGGGCTAAGGACGAACGAGTAATATCTTCCAGACATGAGGGAAAAATATAGATTGGGGAGAGGCACTGAGGGAAAGGAACATGGGTAGTAGGGATAAAGGGAAAAGACTGATTCGACGACGATGATTGGGAGAGACAATCTTCCACGTGACCCACTCCGGGATGATTGGTAATGGCTTGAACTCCAAAGCTAATCAGACCAACTTTTGGGGAACACAATCAAACACTCGTTGCCATGTTGCAGCAACTCGCTCCTTCGAAGGTCGTTATTTGGTTGGTGGGTCCTACACAGGAGCTGCTGTTTACATTATTTCTTTCACTTTAGTCATTCTATTGTTGGTTTCAAGTGGGGCCTCAATATACTGTATACCCTAAGTCAGCCATTTTTCTTTGTCTTCCCATACGGATAATAGTAATAAAATGTAATTTTTCACATGGTAGTATTGATTTGCCTTCCCGTATAGATCAAAGTAATAAAATGCATTTTCCGGGATAATATTGATATGTAGCAGGCAATTCCTTATCGCAGTTTTTTTTGGGGGGAGGGGGTAGGGGTGGGGAAGATCTCGGTTATATGAAGCCGTTGGGTTGCTCGTCCCACTGATTACGTTAATTAAATAATATAATCTTTGCTTACACAAACGAAAAAAGACTGCAGCTTCAACTCACTTTAATAGGAAAAACATGTGAATGGATAAGTAGATAAGTAAAACTTTTATAGTTGTAAATAATAATGACTCGTTGCATTTAATTTAGGGGCACAAGAGTACATATCAGCAATTGTTTGCAAAACAATACGAGGATATCATCTGATAAATCAATCAGCAATTATCTCGATATTAATAACCTTTCCATCATAGAAAATGCTATTTAGTAAAACCAACATTAATTGAAATGCTTCATTGTTTATATATATATTTAAAAGTGTAAGCATGTTTTTAATCTGTATAATAACAATTATATTTTAATTAATGGTGACTAAAATTACAAGCATATGTGCATTTTATAACAAATGTAATATTTCTATTGGTCAAATTAAGGCTAACACATTTTTATGAGCTTTTAGAAATGCGTTTGAACTCAGTTTTACTGAAATATTCATGACCTACCATAATGTACATTCGACAGAGAACAGAAAATTACGTAAATGATAAAAAGTTAACTGTTCAATATGACATGACTGTTAATAGCCATGACAGCCTACCTCTGTATTGAAAGGTCGTCAGTAATTATGTGAATCATCCCGATATTTCTGAGGAAACAAACATTGAGAGACTAGATACATGCACAAGTATTCCAGTAAATGTAGTTGTATTCTATTGTTCAGGTATGTGTTCTGTATGTTCACGTGTTCGGGTAATTAATGAAGTTACAAAAGCATTACCAAATATGGAAATGTGTTAAGAAACATCATATAAAAATACAAAGAGCGCAGTATGTCCATTACTTACTCCAGGCACTTAAAAACGTATCAGTACATCAATCAAGTTATATGCATTCATAACGTCAGGAAATGACGAAGCGGGGTACAAAATGAAAACAAATTCTTTTATTTCAAAGGTGAATTCAGCGTGCCATAATAAATCTAATTAGTTTAAAGTACTTTTCCGACTGGCCAAATTGGACATCGATTTGGAAATTTCTACGCATCAATGAGCGCTTACAGAAAACCAATTTATTGCCGTGATGATTTGATGGGGTCCCAATAGGTCTAGGCGATACCCTGGAATTACTTTATACTATCATTGGTTGTAAAGAAATAAATGAAATATAAATAAAAATAAAAACAAAAAGCATTTGCACGCATGGTCCGGAACCATGAAAAAGAATAACTATACATTTTTTTTTTTCAAGTTGAAGCAATTTCCCCGATCAGGGGTGGCTCCAGGAAAGGATATTAGTCCCTTTCCCCACATTCACTCTCTAGCTGTCCACTAATGGATGAACCCAATGTACATCAAAACCTCCACAACATTACCTATTTCATGCAGCTACTCAAAATGTTCCTAAGCAACTCATATCCAGCAGTCCTGTTTCCTCTGAAATAATCAAAGAGGTGATATTAGTGTTTCATCACTTTAATCCTCTTGATAAAGGCAGCATTTATGCCAGGCACCTTGTAACTTTTGGTTTGGTATCCATGATAAGATATTTTACACTCAAGTAGAGTGAGCCGAGGGTTTATCCTTTTACCACATTTGCTCCCAGTTAGGCTTGAGGTGTTGCCCTCCACCTAAGCCGATTGTTCATCCAATATCATTTTAATTCCGTTCGTTTTATACACCATTTGAAAAACGTTAAAACTTCTGTCATCTAGGGCTTGGTTATTCAGCACTGGCACATCCTATCAGGTCTGATGTGTGGCTATCTAATATCTTTGGGACTGATTAGATACCATTTGGGATACTAAACTTGCCGTTTAGCTGATACTGAACCCAATCCTCAGTTTCACAGATTTGTCCGTCACCAGTGTACCTTGGTAGTGAGCGACAGACACTCACTCGTGTCTACCTCCATACTTCGAATAAAATTATTTCCCCTCTTTAATCTGGTATTGTGCTTTATCTGCCCAAACCAACTGGTTTGTGATACTAAAACTTTTCGTTTGCCCCATTGTTGTCTGCATAATCCCACCATCCGAAGAACGATAGTGTTGACTTGATTGCATGATTGGCTATGTAGTTTATAACCCTTTATAAAAGTATATATATATATATATATATATATATATATATATATATATATATATATATATATATATATATATATAGAAAGAGCTTATCCTCTTTACCTTCCCTTCGTTGGTAGTCTTTTATAGTGGTAAAAGATGGAAATACATGAACAGGCCGGGGATTTTATGGTTCAAGGCCGTCATTTTGGTGTGCTGGCGACCATCTTGGGAAAAAAAATGGTCATATTGTATTTTTTGATGTCTAGCAAAAAGTGACGTAACGAGTAAATTCATACAAAATTTCATACTTGTATTATCAAATAAACCATCTTAATCCAGAGTTCTACTATATGCAAAATGTCAGTGATGATAAAGCAAATCACTATAACCCTGCCAGCAACACTAAGCTGTTCACATACATGCTTGAATACATTACCAAAAGGATCTCATGGAAAAGTCTCTCTTTATCTCTCATAAAACAATCTATAACCACAAGAATTTTCTTTGGCTCTCCCATTAAATGCAATAAGACAAGAATTCCATTTTTCCTAAAATATAAAAGAAATATTCCATACCCTCTTGAAACTACACAAACATCAAAAGTTTCCTTGTTCTTTCCAGCGCAATAAAATGGCCAACATTACTCTCCGCTCTCTCCCTGGGTCAAGAAAATGACCAGCATATCTTCCTCTTTTAGTTTACTCTCTTTCTAAACCAAATGGACTACGTACTCTTCCTCCGACATTCTCTCAGCAAAGTGAACAATCTAGTTCCTTGGCCTCCAAACGCGCGCGCGCGCGCACACACACAATTTTCTCTCTCGCTCCTTCCTCCTAGTACAGAAAATCATATATCACCTCTCTCTCTCTCTCTCTCTCTCTCTCTCTCTCTCTCTCTCTCTCTCTCTCTCTCTCTCTCTCTCTCTCTCAACGACTATTTTCGTGTAAACTATCTTCCAAGGTTTTCTTCGACATTCTTCAATGGAATTCCCCCCAAAACCTTTTCTTTCAGCGCTCAATTAATTTTCTCATTCACTTTGACTCTATTTGCTTCCGGATACGTGTCGTCGATGATTCAGTCTTTTTAAAAGAAAAACAGGGAAAAGAAAAATAACAAGCCATCATCCAAAAAGAATGGCCGAATATTTCTGTGGATACTCTATCTCTTTACTACTACTACTACTACTACTACTACAAATACTACTATTACTACTACTACTACTATTAGTACTACTACTACTACTGTCTATCACCAACGCAATCACTCGGAACGTGAAGCAGGAATAGCCCCCCATCAAATATCAAAGTAATGACTTTTATAACAAAAATACAAAGTATTACAATTTCCTACAGCAAACGAGTCCGTATTGCAATTAGTATTAAATTCCAATGCAATGGAAAGATAATTAAGATGCCGATTACGATTGATTATCGTTTCAATGATAGGGTTGAATTTACAAAACTGGGAGGTAATATGTTCAGTTTAATGACAAACTTAATGGAAAAATATTATTCACTGAATTGTAATTTGTGAAAATTAACAGGTGAATTCGTTAAAAAAATACTAACATTAATATATAAAAATATTTATAACGATAACAATGAAATTGTTAGATTTAATATTCTGAATCGATGTCCCATTCAAATTGAAATAATTTTCCGCTTTTTATGAGACGCACAAATTCTCATTTCAAAGAGAGAGAGAGAGAGAGAGAGAGAGAGAGAGAGAGAGAGAGAGAGAGAGAGAGAGAGAGAGAGAGAGAGCTAAATTCTTTGAAGCTCGTCAAAACTTTAATCTTTAACTGTAATTTTACAAAAAAGAGAAAAAAAATTCCAGCTCTTCCCTGAGAAGACTAAAATGAACACTCCTGGAAAATATGAAGTTCCTTAAATGTTAAACCAGAGGAGTTTTTAATGTCTTATATTGAGTTTTTTCTGTCTTGCCTGGTTTCTTTCGGCAAAGCCTTTCATTTGAACTGTGTTAAAGGTAGTCTCCAAAAATGATTAAAATAATAATAAAAATCACGGATATTCCATATAATAATAATGGTGATGATTATGATGCTGATGATGACAATATTCAAAGTAATAGTTTTATTAAACAAATACGACATTAATAATTTTTGCCATCGTTATCCTTACTACTCTTGTTATAATAATAAAAAAAAAAAAGTTAATTTTGACAAATATTTGGGATAATCACAATGATGACTAAAATAATAATGATAATGATAGTATGGATATATTAGTGATAAAAAGAACGATAATAACAACAATATTAACCCGGTGATGATGACAAATAATAATTAATAATAATAATAATAATAATAATAATAATAATAATAATAATACGATCTCCTTACATGACTCTTTACCCCTCTCATGAATCAAGAAACTTAACATATTTTTTGATCCGAAGAAATTAAATTTTGCTTTAAATCAAGTTACGAGTAATATTGCAATAGCACTTACGCTAACCATCGATGCGTTAAATCCATTTATGTGCCTTCTTATATTAAAGCAAGAGTGTTGCATAACAAGGAGTGGGAGTCCAATAAATATGAAGGAATTAAATTTATTATGTTCATTCATACTTGTGTATCCTTCATATATGTTTTATATTAATTTTCTTATATTTACATTAACAATATCTTTTCACTTATGGAAACATTCAATGACTTTGAGAGCCTTTTTCGTTCGTTCTACAAACTTGAAAACATACTATATCATAATAGATGAACATCGAAAATTAGATTGATACGTTTAAATAGTGATAAAACCAATTCAGTTATAAAAATCAAAATTTTCACGTCCAGTAAATACAAGAATTTCAGCTGTGTTCTGGCCTCAGTGTCAATACATCTACATTATCCTAAATTTCGTATAAAAAATGCTCTGTGTGGACATCCACATCAATATTTAGAACATTAGTTGCATCTAAAATAAAGTCAAGTTAAGAAATGAAAATATCAGTATTTAATTTGGCATTATGATTATATTCTTTACTATACAAAACCCTTATCAGCTTCATTAACTAGACAAAAGATAATACGTTGATAAACACCGCATTATCCCTGATACCTAATTTGTATGAGCACTTATAGAATAAATCATATTAAGAAAGATAACATTCCGGCCAGACTGGAGATGGAGTAAAAACCTAGATATAAGTCTATGAAAGATTAAATTGCGTGGGACGCCTTCTTGGTACGAGAACATGCTTTTATGTCAGATCATTCCTTGAGGGTGTGTAACAATGATATACGTTTCAAATTTCTTATTATATTTAACATATATATTATGTACAATTGTGTGATACTTTTAAAAATGGCCTTTGCTCGCTTGAGCTTGTTTGTGTGTGTGTTTGTGTTTGTGTGTGTTCTCGTTGGTAAAAGATACCTCATGTCTTGTGGCAGCGTTTAGATGAAGGTGTTTTGGATATCTTTTATGAGTTTAAATTCCCTCACTTATCGTAGTGAGATCTGTGTTGTTAGATACGCTGGCTAGTTCTGGCGTTGGCATTTTTTTATATCTTCCCACGTACAAATAAGTAATATGATTGAATATGGGAAAATTGATAGACCAGTTTACCCGGATACGTCTTGCAAGTACCCACATGATTTCTAACGATTTTCATAGAGAATAATTTTAAATGTCTTTAGATTTTAGTGCTAGAATGCACATTTTGCAGAAACAAACCTTTATCACAGCCCTAATACTGCGTAGTCTTTCCTCATCATTCCGTGGAAAAACCCAGGAATTATTCTTTTAAAATTGTCTTCATTTGAGACATCTCTGATCTCTATTCCCTCCCCCTCCTCAACAGCATCTAGAGAGAAAAAAAAATAGTTTTCTGTTGCGGAATCTTTCCCCATTATCTTCCAATTCCTTGTCTCCAGGTCCCCTGAGTTCAAATTTGAAGTTAGAGCATATTTTGCAATCCTACTCTGCATTAACAGTTGGGCCTTATGTCATAATACTTTCAGGCTGCTCAATTTCTCCTATTCCCAAGACAACCATAGGGTCGCTTCTTAATGGCCTCTACACGCGGCGGAATAGTATCTAAAGGGAGATTGTATTATAAATCACCTGTAAATTGAGAAGAAATATTCGAACTCAGACGTTATGAAGAATGAAATACATCGACAATTAGTAACGTTATAAAAGTAATATCAAATAAAAGTCTTTTCTAATGAATTTTTTTTCGGATTATATCTGTGGAAGGCATGAATTGGTCATATTAGATGTAATAAGTATAAAGAATTTCGTTAATTTTCAATAGAGCTATGATTTGTCTCTGAAGCCAAGTCATGCACCCATTCCTTTCTATTAAAAGTATTAATTCTTGTTGCTTTCTCCATATATCAGGGAAGAACCTCCTGCTAATGTGAATTGAGGATAAAAGACACCGCTATCCCTAGATGACATCCCCGAAAAAGGACCAAATTTCCATTTTCAAGACCATAAATCTGTAAGATAAATTCTCTCTCTCTCTCTCTCTCTCTCTCTCTCTCTCTCTCTCTCTCTCTCTCTCTCTCTCTCTCTCTCTCTCGCTAAAATGCATTCGCAAATCTTTTTCTTTTCTTTTCCAGCGGCATAAAGGTTTCCTAATGATGGCATTCCCCATCCTCGTCATCCAATAAGGAATTTTATCTTTTAGCTATTTTACCTCACGAATCATCATTCCTCGCTTTCATTTTCCTTCCCTCTATCAAAATTCCTTTACTTTTCTCTTACAAATTTTCATTCTGTGAAACCTCCACACTAAATGGGTATTCATTTCGTACTCCGAGATTTTGCGAATATTCTTTACTTGCAATATCAACGAAAAATAATTGACAGTTTTAATTTTTTGGCCTAAATATATCAATCAAATACGAAAAATAAATTTAATTCTAAATTAGTCGAATTGATAGTTTGGAAAGGGTTTGAAAAACAGACAGTACTTGTTCGATTTCTTTCCCACTCACTCACAATTTTTCTCTTATACGATATCAATTACTTTTGTGCTCTGGGAAAGGTTAGAACCTTGAGTTACATAAAACCAAATTCAAGTCCTCTCTCTCTCTCTCTCTCTCTCTCTCTCTCTCTCTCTCTCTCTCTCTCTCTCTCTCTTCTCTCTCTCTCCTCCTCCTCTCTCTATATGTAATACCCTTTCCCTTTAAGCATTAACAAGGAGCAAAGGCGAGATGTAATATATTAAGGATACAACAAATCTAAGGGAAACAAACGCTTACGTTCATTGCTGGTACGCCTGATATATCTCTGAGACTTAAGTGACCTAATCAATCTATTCATTTGTATTAACTCTCGCTGTCTTCTGAATTTCGAGACTTGATTCACTTTGCTGTTTCTAACTCCTCAAGGCTGTTGAATTACTCATTTTGAGGCTGAGTTATAATTATAATTTCACCTTGTAGATTAGAAGTAATCTCTCGAGGTGAGGATGATTAAGTATGTCTTAATTCTTAAGACTTAAACAATTACGGTGATATGAGTAGTAATAGTAGTATTCATATTTCTTATTATTATCATTAAGCTAATGTTACGTAATTTTTCAGTCATATCTGCATCAATAACGTACATGAATTGTGATTTCTAATGAATTTACTACAACGCACACAGACCTAATCCGATGTACTCATCAACAAGGACGGGAAAAATAAAGGACAAAACATTTCCACGAGACACTCTACCTCTGAATTCATGAACATTCAAACCTCTAAGTAGACACCATGAGTTAGACAGGTAGACAATGAATAAAAGGATGAAGAAAGGCATGCGAATAAGAATATTTAACAATGGTATAAAAAGTATATAAATAACGCAGAACATTCACCTGTATGAAATGTTATAATACAAGTGGATAATACCAAGTTTAACTATTTTCTTTTATTAAAAATCAACTAGAAAAATGTGACGAAGTACATAGGAGGTATAACTTTTTTGACCGGTAAGAAGTGTAAGTTATTGTTTTTACTAGTCATGATGCATACATTTATCCGCGCGTACTTGATAACGAAAATATACAGTACAAAGAAATTGAATAGTTGACATTTTTAATATATATTCAAGGGTATTTAATATTATTAACACAATTTTTCATTTTACATATACGTTCCCATCTACAGAGCTAACAATATAAGAAAATATCTGCATATCAATATTACGTGGTGTTAAGTGATTGAAGTCAAGGTGACCTTAACTACTCAGCATGGAAAATTGAGGACTCGAGTAGGACGAGGAAAAATTAATAACACATTTTCAAAGTAATTTTTTGCCTTGAACACTAATCACCTAATTTATCCAGTAACAGAAAGGAAAGCAATTTCAGTGTTCCACTCCGTGGGGACGAAGAGAGAACATGTATCCACCCCTGTACAGATCCATTTGGAAGGATCTTTACGATCGTCTTGGGAATAAGAGCAATTTTGCAGGCTGGAGTACCATGACATTAAGCCTAAATGTAAAGGAGCAGCCCGTTGCAAAATATTCAGAGGGTCTCAATGAAGATGCTAAGTCTCTGGAGAGAGAGAGAGAGAGAGAGAGAGAGAGAGAGAGAGAGAGAGAGAGAGAGAGAGAGATGAGAGAGAGAGAGGAGAGAGAGAGAGAGAGAGAGAGAGACAACACAATGGAGAGGGGGAGGACACAAAAAGATGTCGTTTTGTCCAATAAGCGAAGAGAAAAAATGTTGGTTGTTACGAGAAAACTTTTCTTTATATCAAATGAATAGAAAGCCAGGAAAAGTAACCGGTTTACTATGTACACAAACTTAAATAAAGGTATTTCAATGTCTCTCTGGAAAATAACTACACATTGATCTTACTTTTCCGGTGTTGTTCACTCTTTCTTATAGAAAAAGTTCAAACAGAACGGCATGGAAGAAACCCAGCAAAGAAAGTACAAATGTTGGTAAACATCTAAATATAGAGGGGATTACTAGAAATAAGCAAATAATTAGTAGTCAAGAAGGAAAATATTTAAAAACAATCCGGTAAAAGGAAACTATGCCTGCTCTTAGCCACAAGTAAAAGAATCCCTATATAAAAATGTGGAAGACAGTGAACTAAAAATATTGGGTATACTGCTACGGCTATATTCTAGGAAATTAGTTATCTGGACTTAAACAGATTAGCAGATTAGATACAATATCAAACTTGACCACCATTATATTACACCTATTTGAAGCAGCGGTCAAAATAGACAACCAAATTCTGCACCTCAAGTGAATATGCAAATGAACATTGAAACCTGTAAGAAAAAAAGGCAAAATAGGCAACTACCCTTGGCTACCTTAATGAACCAATAATATTGAGCCACGATCTTCATGTTCCTGTAATCTTAGAAGGGGACGTTTGGGGAGTGGGGAGAAGTACCTGCTAAGATACTAGCAGACATTGCCTTACTCATCCGGGTCTAACTTGAGTGGAGAGTGGGCTTGACTTCTGCCTTTATGGCATGGGTGTATTCCGACTGAAGGAACTGACTGTGGGCTCCTCCTGCTACTTATTATTAACCTTTAAACCTAAAAACTCCAGATACAATCTAAATAGACAACTAAATATAATAAATAGGAATCAATCATCAAAAGAGGTAACTTAATGTGGAAACTTATATTAATCCCATGTCAAAGAATGTGGTAACATATATAAATCAGAGGTTAAAGTAAACATCTAAAGTTGTCTACCTATGACTAGGAGCTGTCAATCAAAAGAGATAGCTAAATTGGGCCTCTTTTATGAAATGATTTTAAGTTGTCTCTTTTAAGAATCACAAGTCATAAAGAAAAACGATCGTGTAAGTCTATGTGAAAAGGCAACTAAAATTCGAAACATAAAAATAAGCAACCGAATAGACAAGTAAAGACAAAACGATAAATAATTCAAACATTAAAATAGATAACTAACGGTTGCCTCTATTACGAACCAGCAGGCAAACTAAATTTGGCTAACTATAAGAATTAACTGTCCTAATTAGTCTTTATGTGTGGTTAAGTATATGAATCAGCAAAAAAATAGATAACTACACGCAACAATCTGTAAGAAAAAAAAAATCTTTGATGACAGTAGTCAAAGTAGACTACTAAAATTCACAACCTATTTGACTCTACAGTAGGAACAGATACCAAAGCTTAGCAATCGCTAGAAATCGGCATTTAAAACAGAAAACTAAAAATGACAGCCTAAATGCATTCGTTCTCAAAATAGACATCTAAATGTGGCGCCTTTCATCTTACATGAACTCAGACCGGATAGGATATTCCAATCATCTATTGAAAACATGTGAGAGAAAAAAGGGTGAATGGAAATTAAGTGAGACTGAGCCTATTGGGAGACAAGGGAAGGCAGTTATATAAATAAAACTCTAAAAGAAAAAAAAAATACTTTGAACAAGTTTTTTGTGTGTTCATTCTTTGCTCCGCGAAACAATTTCACGCAGTCGTAAAAAGACACACTCCGCTAAATTAAAAAGAACGCGTTTCATTCCCAAATAGTAAACGAACACTTTCATCGAATAATGGAGAGAGAGAGAGAGAGAGAGGAGAGAGAGAGAGAGAGAGAGAGAGAGAGAGAGAGAGAGAGAGAGAGAGAGAGAGAGAGAGATATTACGATTACAATTTCTCAACGAAAAAAGCCTTACGCTAATTCGGAATGTCAACCGTTGCATAGTTTATAGTCCTTTCATAATGTCATCTACATACAGTATTAAATGTTACATTTGTACATTTTACGTGCATTTATTTAGTTACCATTGCGGGGTTGAAAACTAAAATTACTGTTGACTTCTAAAATGAACCGTGTTTAGAATGTAGTCCGTTCAGACACTTTTTTTTAGAATACATGACAAATTTGCTTGTTCAACGTATTGTATCACACATAACGAAGTATCCATAATTTCTTACGGCTTTTGGATACTTGTTTGAGGTACTAATACTCTTCATCTTGTCTTCCATATGCAAGCTGTTTTCTCTTTCAATTACCATAGCAGAATCCCTCCAACTTACTGTTTTTCGCGCCAAAGAAAGTTATTTCTCTGCCATCATATTTTATGTTCTATAAATCTTCTCTGTTATCTTATTTCCGGTTAAGTCAGGGTTGATAGTTAGATGGGCAACTTAATTCTTGAATAGCCTTAAAAACATACACAGAACATACAGTACTATGCCAGTTTAATCTAATAACATTTATGAAATCTGAATATTTCAAACAGCTTTTAGTTATATAAAAAATACATCAAACTGTAATTATATAAAGCTTTTGTGTCTTCAATTTTATTCCACGGTTCTCATACACAGGTTAAAATGTGATCATTCTGACTACAAAAAAACTGATCTCTTTCAAATGATTCATTCTTTCCAGTCTCTGTATTTGATGATTCCGGAAATATATTAACCTGCTCCACTTCACTCACCCTCATAATTACCAGTGATGATCTGAGGAGAGAGAGAGAGAGAGAGAGAGAGAGAGAGAGAGAGAGAGAGAGAGAGAGAGAGAGAGAGAGAGAGAGAGAGAGAGAAGGGGGCGGGGGATAGTCCTATCATTAAATACTCATCAGCTCTTTGAAATCTAACCTTCACTGTTCAACTTAAACGATGAACTTTGAATCTTAGATTATAATTTGAAAAAGAAAACAATTGAATAATAATAATAATAATAATAATAATAATAATAATAATAATAATACCTAGCGGAACCCGTGTAAATTACACGAAATGATATTTTCAATACTATACATGTTTGAATAAAATGTCCCGAGATCAATTTTATAATCTAGGTTATGGAAATTGATAGAACTCATTTTTTTGTCTAATATCTAAAATAAGAGTCAGGTGCTAAAGACCAAATTGGGAAAACTATATAAGATAAGCTTTGGTTAAGCAATCAAAGTCTAATGTGAATTTGTAAGAGTATACCGTGGAATTATTTCCGTTTTCTTTAAATCATGAATTTGTAAGAGTATACCATGAAATTATTTCTGTTTTCTTTAAGCGTCAATAATAATAATACAGTAATAATAATAATAATACACTTCCAATGCAAACTAACCGACGGGAGCCCTTGCAAGGCAAGAAGGTTAAGCATTGTGTGGGCGGTAGTGGAGAGATTCAGGGCGCGGGTGGTCTCTCCTGTCAGGGAGTAGGGCGATGGAATAAGTTTGCGGTCACCCACTTCACCATTTGGCTCCCACCACGCTCCGTGGGAGGACTGTTGCGCCAGAAGGAACCTGTTGAAAAGGATGCAAACTTATAGAAAAAACCTACCGTCCTGGTTATCTGTATATATATATATATATATATATATATATATATATATATATATATATATATATATATATATATATGTATATATATATATATATAATATATATACGTCTTATTTGTCTGTATAAAAAGTGCATATTTTACAGAAAGAAAATAAAAGAAAAATAGCTCCGTTTTTTCTCTGATAGCACTTATATGTGTACATATACACGATTTTTATTTTATTTTATAGTTTGGTTATCCAGAAACAAAAATGCATATCAAACTTTATCTGTGCATGAAATTTGTCTCAAGTTATTTATAACAAAATGCACCCTTTTAATTCATCGTAATTATCCGTATGAAAATGGCTCCACTTGGCGCACGAGTATGCAATCTTCTGAGCTATGTTGAAAATACGTGCATATCAGTTTTCTGTCTACAAAAATGACTAAGTACTAGATATAAGTATGCTAAAGTTGAGGCATCTTTATTATGTGTATAATAGAGTACTAGTCTTCAGTTATCTGCGTACACAACCATGTATCTGTCCTAAGTATCCATATGCAATTAGTTATCTGTACAGTATACATAAATGTAATTTTCATCGATATCTGTAAAAAAAAAAGTATCATTTCCAGTTAGCCTATCTGTCCAAAATGTAGTTGTCTTAGTTATTTGTAAAAAATGTCCGTCTTTTTAATCTGTATACCAAACTATGATTTGGTTTTCTGTGTACAAACACATATCAGATGTATTAGCCTTAGACATATTTATACAAGAATGTAACCATCTTAGCAATCAGTATAGAAAATTGTATCTTCATAGTTATCTGTTATATGATGAACAAATGAAAATGAGCATAAATAAGAATGTAATCGTATCAAGTATTTCTTCACTTTGATATATTTTACGAATATTTTACCGATACGCTCAATGAATAGAAAAGTATAAAATTTTGCAATAATGCTAACAATGTAAACTTAAAAATATCCATGTTTACCAAATCAAAATTTCATTTAGAAGTCGAAGAAAAAATATATTTAACTCTTTATTTCCGATACTTACTTCAGGGCCTTGTCCGTGACTTGAGGATCCACGTATAAGAAATGGGACCAATTAACAGACACTTCGTTCAAAGCCCTTAGGGCCAGAGAAGTAACCCACACCGAACTCGTCTGACTCGTTCTGAAAAATTAAATATTATTATTATTATTATTATTATTATTATTATTATTATTATTATCATTATTTTCTTTTTATATAGACATGCTTCTTTACAATCTGTTTTCACGCTATCAACCTTCCAAATGTTCTATCTTATTTCCTTTAAATAGATCCTTTCAATTGTTATCTTACTAAGATTATAAGGTATATTAAGATGTAATTAAAATCCTCATCAATAGCCAAGAAGAATCCTAGTAAATGAGGAGATACATACGGATATATATGTATATATATATATATATATATATATATATATATATAAGTATATATACAATGTATA
>NC_090725.1:255859492-255891992 GCF_036898095.1 Palaemon carinicauda | reverse complement strand
GACCTCTAATATGAGATTCAGCAACCAAATGTCTACATTCAAGAGTTGGAGTTGATGCAAAATGAGTAGCTCATCTGCATAAGCAATGAGCTTGTTTTTTAGCCCAAGCCACATATCATGCGTATATAGTATGAAAAGTAATGGGACGGGAGCTCTAAAGCTGATGAGCACTTAATATTATATTTCTATACACACTAGGGTGGCCAGCAACAACTCCTCTTTGCAATCTACTACTTAATAATTCAATAATGATGTTAAGAAAAGACCCACCTACTCCTATCCGCTAAGTTTGAAAACAAGGGCCTCATGATTAACACGATCAAAGGCAGTGCAAAGAGCAAGGCTAATCATACAAACTTCCTGACCAAAATTAAGGGATTTCTGTACAACATTGAAAATTGTAAGAGGGACAGACCATGTTTCAAGGCCATATTGGAAATTGGGGGAACACATGATCATCATCACACCTATATAAACGTTTTGACAAAGAACAGTCAAAAACTTTAGATGACGTGCGAGTTATGAAAATTGAGCAGTAATTACCAGGGCTAGAGCTACAGCAAATACATTTACCAAATAAAGTAACATTATAAATTCTCAAACAAGTGCTAAAAAAAACTCTTCTTGCTAACTTTTGAAAAATAACAGACAACTTGGGAGCTAACAAATCAGATGTGTTAATAAAAAAAGGGAAAAATATACACTCCTCCATAAGCTTCAAGGTCTGATAATAGTGTTTTAATTTTAAGGGACCAAAAACCTAAACTAGTTAGTTCACCTTTAAGAAAAATAAAAGGATAAGGAAGATTTAGTTTTTCATTACTCTGCTTTCTGTCACAGACATTAGCCAAAATGGTTCCCTTTTCCTTTTGAACAGTGAGTGTCAGAGCCATCTGGTTTAAATAAATTAAGAAGTATTAAGTACACAACAAAGACTGCCGATTTAAAGATAGCCCACCATTTATGAGCCTGGGTTGTACCAGAAAGGATTTTTTAAGGTCAAATTATATTCCTTTTCAGTTGAAGAATAAATTCTCTGAGTAACAGCTCTTAGACGAAGATAGTTATTCCATGTTAAATTTGATCTGTTACCTTTCCAAAAACTATATTCTTCCTGGCTTTCTACATAACGTGTCTACAGTCATCATTGAACCAGTGTATGTCCACTCAATATTTTAACACATACTGACCATATTCTCATTCAAGAGAACAACAGGCTCAGCCACTTAACACAATTATGATCAATTCCAATTCAAAAGACCTCCTAAAATGCCATTCGAGTCGGCTTGAATTTTATATATATCTTCAAAGAGTACGACATATCAGAGAGAAGCTGCTTATGCTTGATTACTAATGATCAAAAGTCAAAACTGAAGGACCAAAGACCAACCTTGCTTGTTATAGAAACAAGGGAGTCGGTCAATACAAAGTCCAAGCAATTACTAGATTTGTAAGTTGCCACATTCATGATTTGGTCACGGCCTGTTTAAGAAGCAAAGTCCAAAGCTCTTAAACCATGGCTATCTGTTCATACGACAGAATTTAACCACTCTCTTTGGTAAGCAATGAAATCACCAACAAACACAAAAGAAACCTTTCTATCATCTTATATCTTAGACATAGAGGTGAGAGTATGATAAAAGATAGAATCATTCAGGTTTGGATTCCAATACATGATAAACAAATGTTGTTATGCCTGCTACAAACTTTTATAACCTGAATCCCATGACATCTACATTCATAACAAGACTTGTGAGAAGCAGGGTACTCAGTCCTCATAAAACGCCATACCCGTTGCCCAAGGTATGGCATCACTTTTCAAAAGTTTTGGTTTCTTAAAACCTGAAATAAACCGCTCAGATGAATGATGCATTAAAGAATCAAAGGTTTCAGAGCATAGTGGAATATTATACCGTCTGGAGGCAACCGTGAGGTCTCTAATATTGCCGTGCAGTCCACGAGTAAGGCAATATATTTAATTAGACGACTCTGACAAAGTCTAAGATGCACTGGCACTGGATTTTGTTAAATATCTCCAGTCAAAATTTAAAAAAAAAAAAAAAAAAAAAAAAAAAAAAAAAAAAGTCTCATCATACTTAAAAACAAACTCATTAATGGAGATAACAAAACCAATATGTGCATTATTATGCAGAGAAAATAAAAATAAAATGCAACTCGAAGACTAAAGACAAAATGTCGGATAAAATTAGTCAAAAAGGCAGAGCTGACATTTCATGCAAGGTTTAGTACCTTCGTGAATAGATACTTCAACTAAAGGAAGGGCAGTAACTAAGATTTTGAAAATGAATACTATAATCGAAGATAAAAAAAAAGTGATAGGAAATAGGAAATCTCTTGGTAAACCACCAGGCATCCATGGCCCTTTTCTTAAGCCTGCCCTTCAGACCGTTTAAAACAACCAAGAAGAGAAAACACAGAATACTGTGCCAGAGTGTACCCTCAAGGAAGAAAACTCTAACCCAAGATTGTGGAAGACAACGGTACAGAAGCTATGGCACTACCAAAGACTAGCCAGTATTGATTTGATTTTGTTTTGTCCTAGAAGAGCTGCTTACCACATCTATAGTTTCTTTTACATTAGTTAACTACTTGAGTTAAAAATATTTTTTCGGTTTGCTTAGTGTTGTCAGGTGTATGAAGAAAAAGAAGAATATGTCATGAGTAGGCCAGATTATTCGGTGTATGTGTAATCAAAAGAAAAATGAGCCGTAACTTGAGAAGGATCTGATGTACTACCTGGCCACTCCAAGTGAAAAATCAATCATTATCGAAGATCAATTCCCTCTTGCTATTAAAAACTACTTGTGTAGTTTTGTTCAACGGTATTTTTTTTTTTACATGCAAATTAGATTGTAGTATAAGCAGCCCATTATCCCAATCTCCATGTGAAGTCCTAACAGACTGAAATGCTAACAACTATCAAACTTATGAACATGATTTGATAGTGCTACGTTGGAGACATGTTCACGTTTCAGGATGATAGTCGGGGATATCTTAATGTTTTCCTCAATAATATAAATTATCTAGTCCTTAGAATAGAATTCAAAACCAAAAGTAAAAAAAAAAAAAAAATGTGATTTTTTTTTTTTTTTGAGGCATTGATTATATGGAAATCGTCATGGTACAATTTTACTATGTATAGAAGACCTAAGTTCATTTCCTCAATTACCATGGTAATCCAGTAAATATTCAAGTTGCTTATATTCCTTTCCGAAAGGATTGAGTATCTGTTCCAAGCCTACTTAACCCAACTGTTCTTTTAAGTTCGACACTCATTTGTATATCCAACACCACCTTCCTTAACTTTTCTTCTACTACTGTACTGTATATATCAGCTTATTTGAGAAGCTCTGGATTTGGAACCTGTCTACCTCTCAAGTAAGGTATTGTAAACTTCCTTTTCCAATATGACTATGTACCTTAAATAAAGAATTTGAAGTTATCCCTAAGCTACTCTACCTAGCGTACGATATCGAAAAATCCATCAAATCAATATAAAACTACAGGATGTAGAAAGTGTTAAAATGTATCTTAAAATATCAAAGCATATACAGGTTATATATATATATATATATATATATATATATATATATATATATATATATATATATATATATATATCACAACAAAACATGTCAAATCCGGAGATTACCAAGTACCATGTAGAGATTGCGACACATTGACAATTCTCTGACTCAGATATCATCAGAGCGCTAAAGATTTGGCATTTACAGCTTTGAGAACTCGGGGGATTTTCGTTTATCCTTGAGACTAGTAATCGTATAAACTGGAGCGAGTCATCGCTGCTTTTTAAAAATGCCTCTCTGTAAAGGAGAAATACTTTGGATCTGCCATTATAATCCAAACAAATAATATGTATCTATCTGATCCATACTGGAAAGCAGACATAGTGGATAGCACCCTGATCATCATAAGGATAATACAACAAGAATGCGACCGGAAGAAATTCATTCTGGATAATCTTTACCAAAACCAACCACACCATTTTCAGATCAACGTAAAATTTACTTTTCCAAACATACAGTATATATACTACCTCTGTGAGCTTCGTCTCATATCTTCCACCGAGAGAAGAACCATAGTGTATTGGTCAAATTATAGGAATTTGATTGATATCCTTTGTTTCTATTATGGGCTTTGTTATAAAAACCATTAAAGTGAATGATTACAATTCAAAGAAATAAACCTACACACCAAAACACACACATACATATATATACTGTATACATATATAAATTTATATATATATATATATATATATATATATATATATATATATATATATATATATATATATATCTGGGTACAATCACCAAAGACGTAATGTTGATAGCTCTAAATGACTTCCGATATTCTAGATTTTCTCAAACCGATACACCTTAACACGAATGAAGGATATGTAAAGAAAATATCCCTCTAGGGGAGTTTCTAAGTCAAACAAAGCAGAACGTGTAAGACTATTGTAAATTCATACAAACAAGAAGGGTGACCCTTTGTTAAAAAGCGAGTTTTTCTACCTCTACAAGTTGTGGGTTCAAATCCCACTAATGAGAGAAGAGCTTCTTCATTTATTTTCCCTTCAGATGATTAATTTCATTGGTGAACACATCCAAAAATGTGAAGAAATATACAAATTATAAAAAGTTCTTATGGCTATTACAAAGTATTATTCATCATGAACATTTTTGTTTTAAATTCAGTCTTTATTTAGGGGTTATTCCCCCAAGGGTTATGCCTGAAACGAATCCTCTCCCTCAAGGTCTAAACATTCTTTGGATCTTATACTACCCTGTCCTCTGTTTCGAGCGCCTTTTTGTATGAATTCCATAAACTTTTAAAATTATATTTTTCATCTTCCTACAAATTATCACCCTGTTTATATCTACTAATTTTCAGATTAATTGTTCTAACCATTAAAAATTTTCCCCTCAAACATATTCTCCAGTCGGTGAAGACATTAAACACGAATTTCAACTTCTTACTACCGAATACCTGCAATAATATTAGTAATCTGTAGGGCAAAACACTTTCATATTTCCATCATGTTTTCATCACTGCCATGTCTCCCCTACATAAATCTCTACACTGCGGATGCAATTCTAACAATCTCTGCACTTCCTCCAAGCTGTTGCTACGCCATTTCTTTCAGCGTGTCCTCCAAGTTAATAAAATTTTCTTGTGACTCTATTACAATCAATACATCATATTGAATTCGCCTATACACCTTTACTCGGGAATCCCTACGGTTATCTTTCGATTCGTTTCAATGCTCTCCTCTACTCTCCACTCCTGTTTCTATCTTGATTACGTTTCTGAGAATTCTCCAAAGCTCTCTGCATTTATTTGTTGCTTATTTTCTTAACTGTCAATCTCTCTCTCTCTCTCTCTCTTCCTCTCTCTCATATATATATATATATATATATATATATCTCATATATATATATATATATATATATATATATATATATATATATATGTACAATATATATATACATACATATATATATATATATACATACACACACACACACATATATATATATATATATATATATGCCTAGACAGTATATATATATATATATATATATATATATATATATATATACATATATATATATATATATATATATATATATATATATATATATAATTTATATATAATGTCACAGTTAAGAAAATTAACGACATATAAGTAGAGAAATGGAGATGTGGGAACTACCATGTGTAGACGACTTAGCATCGATAGGTAGAATCAGAAGAAATTTACAAGAATGTAATTACAGCAGTAGGCAGAACAGATATATAGTAAGAAAACAACAGAATAAAGAAACCTATGATTTAGATTTAATGAAACTTACCCAACAAATGCTCAATCATGACCACTCACCTGTAATACCTGAAGCCTCCATCGCGGGTCTGATAGGCCAAGAGGGTTTGGTACAGCAATGCCATCTTGCGGAAAATATCGCGGTCGCTCAAGGGCGGCTGCTGGGCTGTTTCTTTCCAGTGCTTCATCTGAAGCACCGTCATGAGGAAGCTGAAGACGACTGGTTCACAGCCGACCTAAAGAAATATAAGATTAGGGTTAGATATTTGTATTTGTGAAACAGCATTGAAATAACAGAAAATATTTAGAAATTTACAACCAGTGCATTGTTAATAAAAAAGAACTATCAAGTCTGAATGAAAGTTTTTAATAATTGACTCAAAAACAGCTTGATACATACCATGAGATCAAGTCTATCAGAAACTGAATTATGATATGAAATCATTTATGATTAATGAGATCATTAATCAATCATGGGTAGCTCAGATTAAATAAATGTAAATGTGTTCGAGTTAAAATGAATGAATGTATAATACATACTGCACAGAAGCTGAATGATCTCTAGCGAGATTTAAAGCAGTAATATGGATTCATAAATCTATTATATGAATAGTGATGCAAAGCAAGGAAGTTCATATTACATATTACACACTAAACTAATATCATACGGTCAGAAATTTTTCACAATTTTTTTTTTCAAACTTGTTATTGAAACAGAGTATGAGTGAATAAACCAGTACATGACGTGTATAGAATGAGTATGAATGACACGGACAATAAATTACAAAAACTCACACCAATTCAATAAATTATTAAAAATGATGACATTAATGAAAATAAAGATACAAAATTATATTATGATCAAATAAGTCAACAAAATGCTATGATTGAATAAAGACAATTTAAATCAGTCTAAGTAATAATACACTTGTGGTCGGCGAAATTATTTCATATGGTAATAACAAACGAGGGATATGAATGAAAAAAAAAAAAAAAAAAACAATCAAGGCAGTTATCTCCTGAACCTGCAATACGTCTGATTATTACAAGCAATTAACTGGAGACGCCAGGCATTTCCTTTGTCTTTCTTACGCAATAAGTAATTTAGTTTCTGCAGGCTTTGTTGTTAAAATGGGAGAAATATAATAATCTCCGAACATTATGAAATGAATTCTATTCCCAATTACTTATGGTGACATTTGAAAAGTAATACCTTGGCCAATTGCTACGAGGAATCATTTGCAGAACTAGAATAAGTTTAGATAGAAGTAGAGCTGCGATAATTCAAGTGTCTGACCGTCTATTTGACAAACAGTTCATATATGCAAACAAGGAATCATTATTATCGAAGTAGGAATGAAACTTTCATACGTTAATAATATTCCATCTAGAAAATAATTGGGCAATCTGGATGAAAATAGTTATACGTATTCCCAAAATAAATTGAACATCTCTAGTAATGGTGCTTTAAACATTTAATTTTAAATCTTCGTATAATTTAAAAGCACTCCGATGAACGATTAGTTGATAAAATGGAAATATGAGAAAATCATTTGAAACATGATGTGTTTAATGATAAAATCTCCTTGAAATGATGTGAATGGCCTTACATAACATGGCTCACACAGTACTCTTTTATACCTTAGAGTATCAATTAAGCCATACAAAAATTCATGAAAATGTAACGAAAAACAAACGTAAAAATGGATTTCATGCATAAATCTGAAAATTTTTCATGCCTTTATATATATATATATATATATATATATATATATATATATACACACACATATATATATATATATATATATATATATATATATATATATATTATATACATATATATGTATATATATATATATATATATGTATATATAATGTACATGAAAATATCTTTATGAAAAAGAGACAAGGCATTACACGATAATGTCTCTTGCTGATTTTCTTTTTACTGATGTTATTATTACTAGTAGTACTGGTTAAGCCACAATCCTAGTTGGAAAAGCAGGATGCTATAAGCTCAAGGGCTCCAACAGGGAAAAATAACCCAATGAGGAAAGGAAATGAATAAACTATATGAGAAATGATGAACAATATAAAATATTTTTTGATCAGTAGCAACGTGAAAATAGATGTCATATATAAACCATGAAGATAGACTTGTGTCAACTTATAAAGATTCACCGATTCAACTGCCTGATTTGACACACGTTCAAGTTAATTAGGTATTAAATAGGACAGTCCTTTAATTCAAGCTTATCGACTTCATGTCATCGACCTGCACATATAATAGCAAAGGGAAAATACCTTAATTGAGGTTATTAAGATCATTATTTTTAGACATCTAGCCTTAACAAAAATGCTCTACTGTATATATATATATATATATATATATATATATATATATATATATATATATATATCTATCAGAAAAATTCTGAGGTTTGTGAATAGAAAAAGAGAATAAGTTAATCTCCAAAGCAAACTTCGGTAGAAATATAAAAAATCCCCATAGCCAATAACTATTAACGTTTCTTAGGAAAAGGATTTGTAGGTCCCATAAAACTTTGTCAAAACTCGCTTAATTTTATTCCCTACGTATCCTAAACAGAGCAATAAGATGAATATTTGAGTAAAACAAAAGAATCGTAAAAAAATCAACCAGAGTTAAAAGAAGGAAAAAGCTCACCGTTGGTAGTCCCAGCACTTCCTCCGGGGTGACAGGAGTGTCAGGAAAAGCTGCCGAGACAGATCCCCCGAAAACCGAGACGTGGGCGGTGTGTGACTTCTCCACAGCGCCTTCGGACACGTTCACGTCCAAGAAGGTGAAGAAGTAAGCTCGGTTACTCAAATCCAGCATCAGGGAAGTGTGGAACTGCTGCAGGGCTCCCATGGGCTGTGGAAGGAGGCAAAGGTAGAATTATTAGTCTCCTTTTTTTTTTAAGTAAATCTAAATTCACTAAATTCTTTTCAACTAAGTTAAATTTAACCAAACGAAATCTTTTTTTTTTTCTTTTCGTAAAATAAAATAGTTGTTTACGTTTAGAAGAAAAGCATGAATTATTGTAATGATGTATTACTTGTCGGGGACATTCTTTACCAGGTTTAAAATTCTAGACACGCAGTGTTGCTAAATATTATGAATTCTTTCGAAAACAAATTTTTCGAATAAAAATACTAAATCTACTTTAATGAAAATTACCTGTCCTTTCCATTCTCACATCAACAATCTTTTTCAAAAGTAATGTTATTGAGAATATAAGAACCTAAAAAGCATAAAAAATCATTATAACCTTATTATATAAAACCTAACATTAAAAATAAGAATCTATAGCAAAATACAAGAGAATTTATGCTTCAAGAACTCTCGTCAGATTCATGAAAGCATATATCCCTTGACTTATACACAAGGACTGAAGGAAACTAACTCTGAGCCACCGGTTTAATCACCGAAAAATTAGTTTTGCTGCAATGAGAACTAGGTCAACGTCGTTCGAGTCAAAAATTAAACGATATTCTGAAATCACGAGGCAGATATTAAAAATTCCTCATGTAAATACGCAAGAGTAAACATTTGCTGTTAAGCTTATTCTCATTTATCAAACTGAATGGCATAAACTGTGGCTTTTCAGGAAAACCCACTGTATATCTACCTGAACGAGAGAGAGAGAGAGAGAGAGAGAGAGAGAGAGAGAGAGAGAGAGAGAGAGAGAGAGAGAGAGAGAGAGAGAGAGAGAGAGAACACCTCCTGCTCATTTTCTTTTAACCGATGTTCTTATTACTAGTAGTACTGACCAAGCTACAACTGTACTTGAAAAACCAGGATCCTATAAGCTCAAGGGGTCTAACGGAAAATAACCCAGTGAGGAATGAGAAATAACGAATAATCAATGTAAGATTCATTGAATTACAATTACTTAGAAAAGAGGCATTAAACTTCTCATCAGCAATATGTGAGAAAAGTGAAACCCGGATTCTGGTCTTAGCCCAGTGCACCCGGCTCCAAGTTCAGAGAACCAGAGAAGCAAGAGACCGCTAAGTAGGTAAGAATGAAACAAACGCAGAGGCAAAATGAACTTCATAGTCGTATCGTGCAGAATACATTTCGTAGGAGATAGGGACTTTGAGCTTGCATTTGGACTCGATACGAGCAAAGGCTTGCATGCAAATGACTTCGTCACGATTACGGAAGCGTGTGCATGCATAAAAAAAGGAGCAATAAGCCCTATTCAACTGTTGCACTGGCCTTTGGTTCATTTAAACAGAGGGTGCTTATTGCACGAGTGAACTGATGAAAGATATGAGTTTGTTTTCATATTAAAATCCACACGGTATAAGGATTTTGGAAGCTAGATATGGCACAGTTTTTACATATGAGAGAGAGAGAGAGAGAGAGAGAGAGAGAGAGAGAGAGAGAGAGAGAGAGAGAGAGAGAGAGAGAGAGAGAGGAGAGAGAGAGAGAGAATGTTTGTACCTCAATGAATATCTTGACTTGTTCCTGGAGTTTCTTGTCAGGAAGAGATGCCTGAACGATGACCGTGATGGTGCCCAACTCGATGGGTACGATGGGCAGGTAAAGGGTATGAGTCTCACCTGCCTCGACCAAGACCTCGTGCTCATGTTCTCCGCTTACCATTCGGCGTTGTATGTGGCCGCTTGAAGGCTGTTGAAGAATAGAAAAAAAATTTTGAATGTTCTACCTAAAAATCACAAAGAAACTTACAACAATACATAATAAATTCTATGGAATTGCTACACATAAAAAATCGAAATTGGGTTCCATGAAGGAAATGAGCCAGTAATGGAAAACTTATGGGGTATACCATTAACATATAAAAAAAGTATGGAGTAAATTGTATAAATGCTTCACTACAAAATTGTAATCATGGTAAGTGGGATTATAGTTATCTAGTAATAAGAGTTAACAGAAATTTATCAGTAATAACAATTGGAAATTTCCACATAATCATTTTCCTAATCAGCGTTTCTATCAGAATATATAAATCTGACTTCACCGCTAATTTGAAACAAAATTGCCTTTATAAAAAGCATATAGGCGTTACATAGAAATAATTAGCTAATTATTTCACTGATAATGAGAAGGACTTCAAAAAAAAATATTATGATATAATATCAATCTTGAGATGTTAAATTTTAAAAAGATAATTTTCCCAATTATTCACCATATTTGTAATCTTATAATAAAACATATTCAGCTGCGCCTTGAAAGTGTTTTGGAAACTTCAATATATATAATTTGTTGTTGAAAATTTACGTGTGCATCCTTGGATTTATAATATATACATTTTTTATGTATGGATGGTACAGTTTATATAACATATGGCTAATAATTGGCAGACGTTCTCAAGCTTGATAACTCTCGTAATGTATGCAGTCTGAACTGGAAATAAATAGAGAATTTGGTTAATAAATTACAATTTCACTCAGCAGTACCATAAAATTGTGCATTCATGTTTGTAATTACTATGATCATTACTTATAGGTCTTTGCAACGTTCCTCAGCCCCTAGCTGGATTTGCTTTATATAATTCTACGCTACTACCCTTCTTGATTCCTTTCTTCCATCTATCTGTCCAAACTCTTCTAACTTCTATTTCCTAGTTTAACTCTATGATTTTACACTAGATACACACTTGGGTACTGAATTGCCTAACAGGCCCAGCTCCAATCTATATAGACAAAATTCATAAATATAATGCATATGAAGCTGATCCTGGAAATCACCTCGTTATCCTTTCGTACTAAACCCTTCAATGAAGGATATTTTACGTATCAAATAATTCGCACGTTGACTTTCTTTCTCCTGTTCTTTTCAATCATACATATAAACCGCGTTCTTCACTCAAGAAAAAAATGTCAAGCCTCATCCAGAAACGCATATCATTTCCAAGAAAAATCAAAAGCTCTATCTAGATATAATACGAACAAATATTTATTGAGCGCTCAACACAAACATTCTCCATTCATGAAGTAATACTCTGAAGTACATAGGCTTAAAGAAAAAATAATGGGTACGACTAAGTTTTACATTTTCCAGGTCGAGTCCTCCTTACTCTTAGACTCGATGATTGACTTGAGCTGGTCATGTAAAAATGAAAAAGGAGATTTGCACTTTGGAAAAAAAAAAATAACAAGTGTTTGGGGTCGCGTACTAAAACCTCTGTCCAATTCGAAGTCTATTTTCTGCATGCCTCTCTCTGTTTGTCGCCTCTACTCCTTATTTTTCTTAGCACTATAAAAGTTTCATATGCTGTATATATATATATATATATATATACATATATATATATAAATATATATATATATATATATATATATATATAATATGTGCATGTGTGTGTGCACGCGCGCACGTGCCATGAGCATATGCATATCATTCTAAAATATATATACAAACATTCTAGAAACTACATAAAATTATACAGAATTTCAGTTTCCGTCATACCTGCATAAGTAAGCAATGTCGGAGAAACTTACTTTGTTAACACACTACTATTATCAGCTAATGTGTTGAAAGATATTGCTCGACCCATATCCTTCCGTGCCCTCCCTACAAACTACCACAGTCGAGTCAATAAATAATTGATTAAGGCTTCGTTTTCAGTTGTGTAGTTAATGGACGCTACAGACTTCATCCCATAACAAAAGAATTACTTCTTGTCTCTCAAAACTGACCGTTTAACAGCAAATTGCAAAAATTTTCATTAAACTTCGAAGCCAGTATAAGAAGCGAGTCATTGCCAGAGTGATGAAGTAATTTAACGGGAGGCTTCTTCTTTCATGAGACAGAGAGAGAGAGAGAGAGAGAGAGAGAGAGAGAGAGAGAGAGAGAGTTGATCTCATTTGCGAAGACTTATCGAGCTGATTAGATACTCGTGACACGAATATGAAAGGGTATATCAGATCTTAATTCCTTTGATGATCGGCAATAATCAAGAGGCAGCCAACTGTCGGGGCTCCTCTGCCATGACGCTGGTGCTCTTATCTAAAAACGATCTCTAAAGGAACAGCCTAAACGTTTCCACGTCAGGTTTGCTATTAGAGGAGCTCAAACTTGAAAGCCGAGTGGGTCACTCACATACCCAGAGTCGTTTTCGCAATTTGCACAGCGTTCCATGGAGAGAAGAGCTCTCTCTCTCTCTCTCTCTCTCTCTCTCTCTCTCTCTCTCTCTCTCTCTCTTTTCTATTATTGTTAGATTGGTATAGTCAAGGAAATGGACGGCTATTGGAAATGTTTTATACGGTTTTGTGACCGGAAAATAATGGCAAATCTGTTACAATACACACATACTGTATGTATTTATATATACACATATATATAATCATGCAAAGCATTTTAGATTGTTAAACTGTAAATTATAAATAACAAGTTCTATCCTTTTATAGGCATAAGCGAATCCCATAAATCAACTAGCATCCGAATAATTGTCTCCATGTTTTGCAAAGTTTAAGATGAGATTGACTAAATAAATATCTTAAATGAAAAATATATCGAATAATTGTTTGAGAATATAATCATGGAAAAACTTTGGAAATGAAAGCCGAACATCCGGTATCGAACTTAGAAAATTGTGTGACAAATGTAATAAAAAATTTCTATATCATTATCAACAATTTTTATAACCACATAGATCACATTATATTAAGTACTAGTAATTAATCAGGAAAGCGTTTGTTACCGAAATCATCTGAACATCTAAATTCATACGCAACAAGAAGTTACTGACATTCATCGCACGAATCAAATATTTGAAAGACATTCAGCAATCACGTTAAATAAATAAAGTTAATTTACCTAATGGAGATGATTTGGGCAAGCTCTTCGCACTCCCCAAGAGAGATTAGTTAACCAAACGTTTAACTGGGCTCCAACAGGCACTAGAAGAGTTGGAAGACTCAGGCCTACATGGCTGAGGACTATGAAGCGTGAAGTAGGAGATGATGTATGGAGGGGTATTGAACTAAAAGCTCACGATAGAGACGGCTGGCGAAATCTAACCGAGGCCATTTGCGACAATAGGCGTAGAAGAGGATGGTGATGAGAAAAAAAAAAAAAAAAAAAAATTCCATATAACAGAAACTAAGAATCTTTCAAAGAAATACCCGATAAACAAACTTACGAAGAAACCAGAAAACAATACAGGGATTGAAAATGTATGCGACGTTCCTTCGGTAAATATACTGTGATCTAAATACATCGGGTCAAATAAGATGGAAATAGCTAATGATCATGTAGCTAGTTGTATGTAAACCTTATTAGACAAAGAATTTGGAAATCTTCGTCCATAAATACTGAGAGAGAGAGAGAGAGAGAGAGAGAGAGAGAGAGAGAGAGAGAGAGAGATTAGTATTATGACCTTATCGACCAATCCCATTTTATTTCTATTTTGGATTCACGCCTTCTATAACAATGTTATTGCCCTTGAAGCACAGCTGGGTGCTTCCAAACTGCTCTTATTTTTCTCCGTTTTCAAACTTGTTTACTCGTATCTGGCGGAACACTACTCCGATTTATTCTTATTCCCTCATTTCTCCGACCTTTGAAGGATTCAAAGGTCAGCCATCAGCGGAAAAGAATAAGGAATGTCATAGGTCCTCTACGCCAAAGCTAGGACCAGAAAGAGCCAGGCAATGGCTGCTAATGACTTACTAGGAACTAGGTTGGCCCACCCATCCCTCTAGGACGGTGAGGTTGCAGAAACCAGTGAAAATAATCGAGATGTAAGAGGGACTCTAACTCGCGAGTCTAGGACGTTTACTCTGTCACTAACAAATCATTTCATATCGTTAATTTCCTTCAGTTCTTATTTGTAATTCGACCAGCTTATCTCCGGTCTTCCAATTACTAATAGTTATTTTCAGGTAAAAGTTCTGGACTCGGTCAATTAACTGATGATCAGCTTGTGTAGTTGGTAAACGTGATTGATGATTTAGATGAACATAAAATGACCGAGAACTGGAAATCTTTCACTAGACTGTTAAGGATGCATAAACACAATTGAGAATTTATTTGGGAATTTTTTTGACAGTTCTATAAAGCACGAAAATAACCACCGACAGAAATAATTGATTTCGACATGTTTCCAGAATACAGACAGAACAGGACTATACAAAATGCATATGAAACAAAAGTAAATTTTCTTAACATCCCCATTCACTAGATGGATTTTATTCACACATTCAAATCTGGAATTTCTTGACAACAGAAATATCAAAAACCAACACTAAAATACAGACAAAATTGTTGAAATCTGTATGGATAACTTTATCCATATAAGAAATTATCGGAACTTTTGTGCAAGAAACATTAAATGCGGCTATAGAAGAGTTTTGAGAAATAAAAAAAAAACAGCGAAATGAGTCGAAAAACGCACAGCATATCAGCGATGACAACATCCAGCAATTCATAACTTGATTCACGTCATTCATCTTGCAACTTTACCTCATGATCTAATAAAAAGAACGAAAGCGAAACCTTTCTTTTTCCTTGCAGAGTCTGACTTCCACACACATACATACATACTAAAGAGGTCAGAGGGGAAACGAGAGAGAGAGAGAGAGAGAGAGAGAGAGAGAGAGAGAGAGAGAGAGAGAGCCGCGAACCCCATCTGTCTTCACATGTCAAGTGAAGGATTTGCATTCCTCATGCGCTCTTCCTCGTATCCCGGATGTCAACACATTATTCTCTAAACAAAGTGTGAGCAAAATTCAGACTTTCATGACTGAGACTCACAAAAGAAGGGAAAGTGCATGAGATAGCAACTTTATAATAATAAGACTTTGGATGAGACTAAAAAAAAGAATACTTCAATAAAAAATCATCGCTCTCATTAAAATGAAAGTAAAACTGCGGCTCATATCTCTCAACTTCCAATAAATAATGTTGATGAAATTAACCTACGTCATTAAAAAGAAGAAAAATTAACACAGAAAGACATATTCAGGTTTTTCCCGAAGCATAATGTATTTCATCTGCCACTCTCTCTCTTACTCGGCTCACACTTTTTTTCAGATGTCATTAAGAGATTCTATTAAAGAAGAAAATGTAATCACTTGACAAATTTTGCCAGAGAGAGAGAGAGAGAGAGAGAGAGAGAGAGAGAGAGAGAGAGAGAGAGAGAGAGAGAGAGAGAGAGAGAGAGGGATTATTTAATGAATTCTTAACAGCAGAAGTCAAACCTATCATATCATTGATCAGTTCACCGTTTTTTTTTTTTTTTACTGTCTCGACAAAGTTAATGCACGCCAATCCCTTTGGGCGCTGGAAGGATTCTCCATTATTCCCACACAAATCTAGCACAAATCATTAAACCATTAGTGAGCTTATGGCGTAAAAACTGTATAATAAAAGACAAACACACTGGCACTTTCTCTCTATCCTAAAATACCCCTTGACTTAATCCGAGGAAAACACCGACGACAAACATTTCATTATTGAAACCAGATTTTTTGAAGTATAATGTCCCTTGACATGACAAACATCATTATGAAATATAAACACTAGTTATACTCGCGGGAAACTAACAAGCCTTCAATAATCATCCTATAGAGCCAAATCATAAAGAGAGAAAATAGGCTAAACTCTGAAAGCTATCTTTCTGTTGATACCTCTGAAACTGTCACACACAGCAGCGATAGCTCAGAGCAAACAATGAACACAGGTATTGCAATTAAGTTAGCTAATGGAAAAGGTAGATACACATCCAATCCGCTTCCCTCTCGAAAGAAGATTGTTTCCATTAATCGATTAACATTTTTTATATGATCTTTTTTAACCACTCTGTATACTATGTGCTGTCGTCATGCAAAACTTCCTTAGTACTTTGGTTCCCCGAAAGAGAAAATACTGCTTCTGATCAAAATTCTTGTCAGGCGAAGAGTTAGGAAACTGAATGCAAGCAAGAACGTAAACATTAGCAATTCTGGAACCAAAACTCGTGTTGGGGGAAGAGTCACAGCAAAAAAAGAAAGGAGCCAACGTCGTCTCTTGAAACACTAACGGAATATTAATAGGTTCAAGAATGCCATGTTCATGACCATTACAACAAGGACACTACAACCTAAAATTATCAAGTTGCAGTAGTCAGAATTTCAAGGCAATATGCAAATGAAGTTCTACTCTAAGAATCTAGTGATAAGACTCAAAGTATTGTGTTATGCAAATGTTTACGTGAAGGCAATAGTACTCCACTGGAGACAATCATCTCAAGTCTTGAATCATGTATGCGTATATATATATATATATATATATATATATATATATATATATATATATATATTTAAGATAAGCCATATATTCTAATGCATTAATATCTGGGTTCTCTTACCGACCTCGGGATCAGAGTCTCGAGGCGAAATCACTCAAAGACAATAGCATCTGACCGGCCAGGAATCGAACCCTGGTCCAGGACGCTTGTATGACGGTGGCCGTATCATGTAGCTAAATGGTAGGTCACTGTCATACAAGCATCCTTGAACAGGGTTCGATTCCCGGCCGGTAAGATGCTATTCTCTTTGAGTTATTTCGCCTCGACACTCTGATCCCGACGTCGGTAAGAGAATCCAGATATTAATGTATCAAAATATAAGGCTTATTTGAAATATGAAAAAAACGTTTAAATGTGCAAAATTTATCATATATATATATATATATATAGTATATATATATATATATATATATATATATAGTATATATATATAGTATATATATATATATATATATATATATATATATATATATATATATATATATATATATATATATGGAAAGCTTCTGTATACGATGGGATATTTGAAGATATGATACTGATCGAAAATGAAGTGACTCCCAGAATACTTACAAGATTATTTTGTAGAATGTGGCGTGCAAACACAAAACGTGATAAATGGGAGCCAAAAGTGTTTGTAAAAATGGCAAAAGACTGATTGCAATAATCACAGCAGCATCACATTTACGTCAGTTGTCATGAAAATATATAATACGCTTATTCTAAAGAAACTAGAGAGAAATATCGATGAAAAACTGAGAGAAGAACAAGCATGATTTAGAAATGGTAGAAGTTGTACTGACAAAATTTTCATTTGAGACATGTACAGCAATGCATAGAATATAGAAATCCACTTTTAATGGCGTTTGTGGTCTAAGAAAAAACCTTTGATAGTGTGCATCGGCCAATTTTTTGGAGAGTCCTACGTTATTATGTAGTTCAAGTATGTAAATTTGATTAAGTCTGTTCATGAGCAAAGCAAGTGCAAAGTTAATGTTAGTGGAGTCATTTCAAATTAATTTCCAATGAACAGTGGAGTACTCTAAGGGAATGTGTTGTCACCTATATTGTCTATCTCCTCATGGATTTTGTAATGCGTGGAGCAGTTGGAGATGGTGGAGAAGGATTGGACTGGATTGGTAATGAGAAATTAGCTAATCTAAAGTATGCTGATTATTAGCAGAACATCACAGGATTTGCACGCATGCTTACCAGAAAGAAGGAAATATCACATGTTGGGCTCAAGATAAACAGAGGAAAGACAAAGAGAACGAAATATGCAATGGAAGATGAAATATCATTGGAAGGAGAAAAGATTGATGAATTAAAATCATTTAAATACTTAGGAACTATGATCTCTAATACAGGGTCTTTAGAATTGGAGTTTAATGAAAAATTGAAAAAAAAGAAATTCAGGTTAAGTAAAATTTGGAAATCAAGTCGCCAGAAATTACATATAAAAATCCGGTTATATTTCAGTTTAGTGATATTGTTGTTACTGTATGGGCATGAAAAAATATCCAACAGATTTTGTAAATTTGAGAACAAAACCATCAGAAGAATATTGGGAGTTAAATGGCAGGACATGGTTAGAAATGAAACTATGAGAGATTACTCGAGAGTGCCGTAGGTGCCGAGATCATGGTGAGGGGAAAATGGAGATGGTTTGGGCATGCTCTTCTTACTCCCCAAGAGAGATTAGTTCACCAAACATTTAACTGGGCTACCCCACAAAGTACTAGAAGATTTGGAAGACCAAGGCCTACATAGCTGAGGACTATAAAGCGTCAAGTTGGAGATGAGGAACGGAGAAGTACTGAATTAAAAGCTCAAGATAGAGACAACTGGCAAAATCTAATCGAAGCATGGGAGGATATGATGATGATGATTATATATATATATATATATATATATATATATATATATATATATATATATATATATATATATACAAACAACATCATACAACAAATGGAGCCGTTTCTAGTCATCTGCAGAATAAAGGCCTCAGACATGTCCTTATTCATGTCTGGGGTTTGGCCAACTACGGATTGGTGACGGTGGGAGACTTTTGTCTGCTCACTCACAGCAAACCAACCTAGTATGGGTGACTGATCAAGCCAATACACAAACTCTTTCACCCCGTTAAGGTACCCCATTCAGGGAGGGATGTATATATATATATATATATATATATATATATATATATATATATATATATATATATATATATATAATACTGTATATATAAAGAATATAAACATCAGGTTTTATCACCAGTATACCATCATACGACTAATTTGAATTTATAATTAGCTTTATCTTCAAACAACTGTTGCTGTTAGAATGTTCTACCTTATGTGAAATAAGGGCTCATGACATAATCAAATTTGCTCTAATTAGGCATCTTCGATCTTCCATATGTAGATAGAAGAACACCACCCCAAACTTCTTTAAAATTGTATATTGAATTTTTAATCAAATACGCAAAAGTCCCCAACTTCAATTGGAACTTTCGAACAAAACCTAAGAGATCCAATTTAAAGAAAATATGCAAATTACCTTCATAACTTTCGCAATTTTATAAAACTGTTCCCTAAATATCACGAAAGAAATTAACATATATTTGTTTACTCCTCCTATTTGTTTTTACACAATTACACCACAGATGCCTCTAAAACAATGATTAATAAGAAATCCATTAAAATGCAGAAACAAGGAACCTATAATGCTAATACTGTCAAATCCGCTTCCTATAAGTCAATAGGAACGACTTTTGCTGAAGAGTTAATGCTGCAAAGAATTTCAATCAAGGAATCAAAGAGGCAAAGACTGAACTTCAAGACCTACTTACAATTGAGAAACCTGGCGTGGATTGAAGTTGGATACGTAACACTATTTTTCTAATTTAGTTTCGATAGTTGGCACAGCTCTGATTAGTCCCAAAGAGCTAACAGTAAGAATTTATTTCAATAGAGTTAAGAAAACAACATCAATGGTAAATAAGTTTAACATAATATTTACATAAACATCAATGACGAAACAAAGGCTAGCTGCAGAGATCTCAGATGATGAAGGTAATGAAATATTCACAAAATTAACGATTTTTTTTTTTGCTTGATACAAGAATTATAGTTGTTGCCTATTGATTTTACACTCTTTCATTTCATTTTGATTTTTCTCTCTTTGCCATAATTCAATATTCATAAATAAACACACACACATTATAAAAATAAATATAGAATTAAATCTATGTATAAAAAAACATACATATACGCATAAAAATATATAAATTTATATAAAAAACATACATACTCTCTCTCTCTCTCTCTCTCTCTCTCTCTCTCTCTCTCTCTCTCTCTCTCTCTCTCTATATATATATATATATAATATATATATAATATATATATATACATATATATATATTTAGTATATATGTATGTATTATATACACATATATACAGAAAGAGAGAGAGAGAGAGAGAGAGAGAGAGAGAGAGAGAGAGAGAGAGAGAGAGAGAGAGAGAATTCCCATTTTCTCTTTTAGAGACCCTTCTAACTACAACAGTTCTCATCAACAATAAACAGCAATATAATGGTCGTTAATCCCATCAGGTACTTGACTATAAACTCGCTGTTTGTTTGAAACTCGACGCTTGACTTGATTGGTCACATATTGTAATTGTCCGAAAATTTACGATTTCAAGTTGGTTCCCACAAAATAATATAAGATATGATTCCGAATAAACTAAAGGACCATATTGTGCTTTTTTTAGTTTTAAAAGATTTCGGCCATTCAAGCTAAGTCACTATAGTCCATTTCTTTTAGCGAGGCAGATTTGCACCGACTCACAACGGTGCCCTTTTAGCTCCGAAAAGTTTCCTGATCGCTGATTGGTTGGACAAGATAATTCTAACCAATCAGTGACCAGGAAACTTTTCCGTGCTAGAAGGGCACCGCCGCGAGTCGGTGCAAATATGCATCGCTAAAAGAAATGGACTATAGGTCCTAGCATTGTCATTCAGCCCAACTGAATCTCACAATTACGTTAAAACAAGTACCAATAAGAAACTTCCACTCATGTAGACATTCATTCTTTTAAAATGAATAAACCAATGAACATTAGATATTAAATAATTATCAAGAAGATATTTAGGAGTATGATTTGATTACATAATGGCCATATACATTTTTATAATAATTAACAACCCTATTAAAGGATTTCAAGCAAACTCCATTGACAAGATAGAAGCGGTTTAACTTCTGCGCAAAACAACCTGCCTAACACAGAGAATGTTTAAACAGGGATTTATTACAGTAGAAAAGAATATCTAAACAGGGAATTATTATTGTAGAAGAGGATGTTTAAACAGGGATTTATTATAGTAGAGGAGAATGTTTTTACAGAGATTTATTATAGCAGAAGAGAATGTTTAAACGGATTTATTATAGTAGAAGAGCATGTTTGAACAGGGATTTATTGTAGTAGAATGGAGAAATCTTCGGGTGAAATCCCAATAGTATATACTTGAGACAGAGAGAGAGAGAGAGAGAGAGAGAGAGAGAGAGAGAGAGAGAGAGAGAGAGAGATTTTAGAAGTTCCGGTCTTTACCATCTCAATCTTGTTAGGCGAAGGATATCTATTACACTACCTTTTCACCAATCAATGATACGATGATTACAGTCAAATTAAACAGTCCGCTGACATATTAATAACATAACATAACTTATAGTGTAGCGGTTGTATTAGGTTCATCGACACAAAAGAGTGCCGGCGGACTTCTGAATTTAACTATATATATTGTATATGGCATCTCAAGACAATTTTGATTGTTCCTTAAACACATTAGTGGGAGCACGACGTCCTACTTCATTTATAATCACGCAACTTGGAATCCTATGTTAGCATAGGTTTCGCTCTCCCCTACTTCCAAGAGGAAGGATATGCCATCCTATGTTAGCATAAGTTTCCCTCTCCCAACTCCCAAGAGGAAAGACATGCCATTCTATGTTAGCATAGGTTTGCCTCTCCACAACTCCCAAGAGGAAGGACATGGTATCCTATGTTAGCAGAGGGTTTCCCTCTCCCCAACTCCCAAGAGAAAGGGCATGACATTCTATCTCAGCATAGGTTTCCTTCTCCCCACCTCCCCCCCAAAAAACCTATGTTAGCATAGGTTTCCCTCTTCCCAATTTCCAAGAGGAAGGACATGGCATCCTATCTTAGCATAGGTTTCCCTCTCCCAACTCCCAAAAGGAAGGACATTCTATGTTAGCATAGGTTTCCCTCTTCCCAACTCCCAAGAGGAAGAACAAGGCATCCTATGTTAGCATAGGTTTGCCTCTCCCCAAATCCCAAGAGAAAGGGCATGGCATCCTATCTTAGCATAGCTTTCCCTCTCCCCACCTCCCAAAAAGAAGGACATGGCATCCTATGTTAGCATAGGTTTCCCTCTACCCAATTTCCAAGAGGAAGGACATGGTATCCTATGTTAGCATAGGTTTCCCTCTCCCCACCTCCCAAAAGGAAGGACATGACATCCTATCTTAGCATAGGTTTCCCTCTCCCCACCTTCCAAAAGGAAGGACATGGCATCCTATGTTAGCATAGGTTTCCCTCTCCCCCAACTCTCAAAAGGAAGGACATGGCATCCTATGTTAGCATAGGTTTCCCTCTTCCCAATTTCCAAGAGGAAGGACATGGCATCCTATGTTAGCATAGGTTTCCCTCTCCCCACCTCCCAAAAGGAAGGACATGGCATCCTATGTTAGCATAGGTTTCCCTCTCCCCACCTCACAAAAAGAAGGACATGGTATCCTATGTTAGCATAGGTTTCCCTCTCCCCCGACTCTCAAAAGGAAGGACATGGCATCCTATGTTAGCATAGGTTTCCCTCTCCCCAACTCCCAAGAGGATGGGTATGGGATCCTATGTTAGCATAGGTTTCCCTCTCCCCAACTCCCAAGAGGATGGGCATGGGATCCTATGTTAGCATAGGTTTCCCTCTCCCCCCCTCCCAAAAGGAAAGGTATGGCATCTTATGTTAGCATAGGGTTCCTTCTTCCAAACTCCCAAGAGGAAGAGCACGGCATCCTATCTTAGCATAGCTTTCCCTCTCCCGACCTACCAAAAGGAAGGACATGGCATCCTATGCTAACATAGGTTTCCCTCTCACAACATCCCAAAAGGAAGGACATGGCATCCTATGATAGCATAGGTTTCCCTCTTCCCAATTTCCAAGAGGAAGGACATTGTATCCTATGTTAGCATAGGTTTCCCTCTCCCCACCTCCCAAAAGGAAGGACATGGCATCCTATCTTAGCATAGGTTTCCCTCTCCCCACCTTCCAAAAGGAATGACATGGCATCCTATCTTAGCATAGGTTTCCCTTTCCCCACCTCCCAAAAGGAAGGACATGGAATCCTATCTTAGCATAGGTTTCCCTCTTCCCACCTTCCAAAAGGAAGGAAATGGCATCCTATCTTAGCATAGCTTTCCCTTTCCCCACCTCCCAAAAGGAAGGACATGGCATCCTATCTTAGCATAGGTTTCCCTCTTTCCAATTTCCAAGAGGAAGGACATGGCATCCTATCTTAGCATAGCTTTCACTTTCCCCACCTCCCAAAAGGAAGGACATGGCATCCTATGTTAGCATAGGTTTCCCTCTCCCCACCTCACAAAAGGAAGGACATAGCATCCTATGTTAGCATAGGTTCCTTCTCCCCAACTCCCAAAAGGAAGGACATGGCATCCTATGTTAGCACGGTTTCCCTCTCCCCAACTCCCAAGAGGATGGGCATGGTATCCTATATTAGGATAGGTTTCCCTCTCCCCCTCCCCCCCAAAAAAGGAAAGGCATGGCATCTTATGTTAGCATAGGTTTCCTTCTCCCAAACTCCCAAGAGGAAGGACACGGCATCCTATGTTAGCATAGGTTTCCCTTTCACCACATCCAAAAAGGAAGGACATGGCATCCTATGATAACATAGGTTTCCCTCTCCCAACCTCCCAAAAGGAAGGACATGGTATCATATGTTAGTATAGGTTTCCCTCTCCCCACCTACCAAAAGAAAGGACATGGCATCCTATGTTAGCAGGTTTCCCTCTCATCTCTCGAAAGGAAGGACCTGCCATCCTATGTTGACATAGGTTTCCCTCTCCCCTCCTACCAAAAGGAAGGACATGGCATCCTGTGTTAACATATGTTTCTCTCTCCCCCACCTCCCAAATGGAAGGACATGCCATCCTATGTTAGCATAAGTTCCCTTTCCCAAACTAGCGCTAGTAATGTCATGGGATCCTATATTAGCATAGGTTTCTCCCTTTCAAACTCCCAAAACTAAGGACATGGCATTTTATGTTAGTATAGGCTTCCTTCTCCCAACTCCCATGAATAAGGTTATCATCATTTGTTGGCATAGGCTTCCCCTTCCCTATCTCATTTGAGTAAGGATATAGCATCCTATGTTGACATAAGATTCCTCCTACCTAACTACCATGTGTAAGGTCAAGGCTTCGTGCATAGGTTCCCCCTCCCTAACCAGCATGAGTAAGGATATCGCAGCCCATGTTACCATAGGTTTCCTGCTCCCCAACTCCCATGTGTAAAGACAGGGCATCCTATATAGGCTTAAATTTCCCCGTTTAACTCCCACAAGTAAGGTAATGGCATTGTACCAACCGTGTTTCACACAATTGTACATAATTCCTTTTGTACATATTATGCTTGTATCTTCGCTCCTCCCTCGCACTAAAACGAACATGAAAATTCCTGTCTGGTTTTTCTTCTGTGATATTGTCTGTCTTGTGAACTTGTCATGTCCTGTTGCCTTGAGGTTTTGTATATAAGGAGAGTGTTCCACAACAATATAACTCAGTTGATTGCATCCTGCCTTTGACTCACAACCCTTCTCTCGGCTCGTCACATTGGTGACCCCGGAAGTCGACTCGCTCCCACCGCCTTCCACCCCCACCTCCCTCGCCCCTCCATCGTTGGTAATATGACAGAGGCGGACTCTACCCCAGCAGTTGGCACTGCGGCCGCTCCAATGAAACTTTCACCGTTCGCTAGCGGAGAAGCGTTCGCTTGGTTTCAACGCGCTGAAGTCCACTTTCGTATCAGGGGCGTGACTCGCTCAACCACCAAAGCGGATTATGTTCTCGCGGCGATACCAGAGGACACCTTCCCAGAAATATCCGACTGGCTTTGTGAACAAGGAGACACCCCAATAGCGTATGACGACCTCAAATCATACCTTTTGCAGCAGTACTCGCCGTCGCCAGCCGCCCGTATAGAAAAGCTTTTTCAGCTCTCGCAACAACCGTTGGGGGACCAAAGGGCTTCGCTTGCCCTCAGGGAAATGACCAGTATCGCTCGCCTTCAACCTGCCGCAGATGGCTCTCCTCGGGAGGTGAACCTATTCCGTGCCCTTTGGATACGC
Organism: Palaemon carinicauda; assembly: GCF_036898095.1. NCBI lineage: Eukaryota > Metazoa > Arthropoda > Malacostraca > Decapoda > Palaemonidae > Palaemon > Palaemon carinicauda. The sequence goes on along the minus strand of NC_090725.1, from coordinate 255,866,392 downwards.
CGTTTACCTGAACCTGTGCGCGCTGCCATACCCGATGTCGATAGTTTACCCATAAAGGACTTGATGACCAAAGCCGACGCCCTTATGGACAGCCACTTCAAGACCTCCATCAACGCCTCCACTCCTGACGACGAGGATGCCTCTTCAACGTACATCGAAGCTGACATGAATGCCGTGGGACATACACGCCTACCCCGTGACGTGCCGAAGCGGCAACAAAGCCGCCCACCACCCACCAATCGCTCGCGCCCCAACGAATGACTTCTACAGCCACATACTACCTCCCATCCGCCGCAGTTTTGCTACTACCACTTCAGATTCGGGGCAACCGCGAAGAAATGCGCCCAAGATTGTCAGTGGCCAAAAAACGTGTAAGTAGGCCATTGCTTGTGGCGGTGGCCTCCCATGTTTCTAATCTTTTCTTTTTACAGGATGCAGGCACGGGCGTGCGATTTTTGGTAGACACGGGTGCATGTCGTTCTCTTTTGCCAAGGAAACTCTTCAAGGCACAACGTAGGCTGTCTACATCTGCCGACGTCCGCTTGGTAGCTGCCAACGGATCTGCGATACCCACCTACGGTTACGAGAGCCTCACATTATCGTTCGGAAACGGTAAATTCAATTGGAAGTTTCTTGTTGCTGACGTCACAATGCCAATCCTCGGTGCGGATTTTCTCTCTCATTTCCACCTTATGGTCGATGTCGCCCACCGACGATTGGTCAACGCAGACTCGTACTTGTCGACACCTCTTCAACCCGCCCCCTCTAACCTCGCTCTCCACATCAGCGCACCCACGGATGCCTACGCCCACCTCCTCACGTCGTACCCGGAAGTTTTCCGTCCAGAACTTCGCCAAACGCCCACGGTTCCTGCCAAGCACGGTATTTATCACCATATCAAGACGACGGGACCCCCAGTCTTTGCAAAATTCAGACGTCTGGCACCGGAACGATTGGCAGCCGCCAAACAGACGTTCGCCGAAATGGAGGAAATGGGCCTTTGCCAAAAGGCCTCCAGCCCATGATCGTCACCCTTACACATCGTTCTGAAGAAAGACGGCTCCCTCCGTCCGTGCGGGGATTACAGGCGCCTGAACATGCAAACAGAACTGGATCACTACCCCCTCCCAAACATTGCCGATGTAACCTCCTACCTGCACAAAGCAAAGGTTTTCACTACGCTCGACCTCCTGAAGGGGTATTATCAGGTGCCTATGAACCCAGAAGACATCCCCAAGACCGCCATCACCACTCCGTTTGGCACATACACCTTCAATTACTCTTGTTTTGGCCTTCGTAATGCTGGGGCAACGTTTCAACGTCTCATGGATGGCATCTTAGGGGACCTCCCTTTCTGTGTATGTTATGTGGACGACATACTTGTGTTCTCCTCCTCAAAAGAGGAACACCTCCGTCACCTGCGCATCGTGCTCGACCGCCTGCAACAAAACGGCCTTGTAGTCCGGTACGACAAGTGTACCTTTGGCACCAACGAAGTGTCGTTCTTAGGGCACCGTATCACTCCTGAAGGAGTCCATCCCCTCCCTGAAAAGGTAGCAGCCGTTCAGAATTTCCCCACGCCCTCGACCGTCAAAGCTCTGCAGGAATTCTTGGGCATGATCAACTATTATCACCGTTTTCTGCCAGCCATTGCCACCACTCTTGCTCCCCTCTACGCCTCCCTCAAGGGCAAGCCAAAGGACTTGAAGTGGGGTCCCCTTCAAGAAGTGGCCTTCTGCAATGCAAAGAAGGCCCTATCAACTGCTGCGGCTCTCACTTTTCCAATCCCACACGCCCCTCTCTTTCTCTCCACCGATGCCAGCGACGTCGCTATTGGTGCAGTACTCGAGCAGGTGGTCAAAGGCTCGCCCCGCCCATTGGCCTTCTTCAGCAGAAAACTGTCCAAGGCAGAATCGGGTTATTCTACCTTCGATCGAGAATTGCTGGCGGTGCACTTGGCTGTCCGTCACTTTCGCCATTTCTTAGAAGGTACGCCCTTCGTCATTCGCACAGACCACATGCCTCTGGTGCACGCCTTCACTCGACAGTCTGACGCCTGGTCCGCCCGTCAACGCCGACATCTCTCCGCCGTGGCTGAATACAATTGCACCCTCCAATACGTCCCTGGGAAATGAATCCCGTTGCCGATGCCCTGTCAAGAAACACGTTGGCTGCCGTTCAACTGGGATTGGATTACAACGCCCTGGCTGAAGCCCAACGACAGGATCCAGAGTATCAAGCTTGTAGGACATCCTGCACGTCCCTCTGTTGGGAGGATTTTCCCCTCGAAAACTCCAACACCACCCTCCTCTGTGACGTCAGTACTGGTAGACCGCGACCTTGGATTCCTGCTCCCATGCGCCGACAGGTGTTTGATTTCATCCACGGCCTTTCACATCCTTCGTGCCGTTCTACTGCACAGCTGCTGAAGGCAAAGTTCATTTGGCACGGCATTTCTAAGGATGCTAAGGATTGGGTCCGTGCCTGTACTTCTTGCCAAACTTCCAAAGTACATCGACACACGGATTCAGGAGTGGGCACCTTTCCTCAACCTCAGCGTCGTTTCGCACACATTCACGTCGACGTTGTAGGCCCCCTACCCACATCACAAGGACATCGTTACCTGTTTACCGTCATCGACCGCTCCACTCGTTGGCCTGAAGCCATTCCCATGGAAACTGCAACGTCCGCCTCATGTACATCTGCCTTACTCTCTGGATGGATTTCAAGATTCGGTATCCCTGAGCATATTACTTCTGACAGGGGAACCACTTTCACCTCTCAATTATGGACGTCATTAGCGAATCTCCTGGGCATCACCCTACATCAGACAACGGCCTACAACCCCGCTGCCAATGGAATGGTTGAACGTTTTCATCGCACCCTCAAAGCAGCTTTGATGTCCCGCTGCAAGGATTCAAACTGGTTTACTCAGCTTCCCTGGGTCCTCCTTGGACTAAGGACCACTCCTAAAGATGCCCTCGACGTCTCGGCAGACGAAATGGTGTATGGCAACCCGTTGGTCGTCCCTGCCGAGTTTTTTCCTTCTACAACCTCCTCCGACGATCTCCAGCGCATACGTCACGTCGTGGGAAAATTTACTCCGTGCCGCCAGACTTACAAGCCCCCAGCGAAGCATCACATACCAACAGACTTGCACTCTGCAACGCACGTCTTCCTGCGCAACGACACCAGCAAGCCACCGTTAACGCCCCCTTACACGGGACCTTTCCTTGTGATCCGACGCAGTCTGAAAGCATTCCTCCTAAACATTCGGGGCAAAGAAGACTGGGTCTCCATTGATCGTCTAAAACCTGCTTATCTTCTGCCAGATGACCCGCCTACAGTTCGCCTCTCTAGATCAGGGCGCCCTATTTAACATGTACAGTATGTCATTTTTAGGGGGAGAGCCATGTACCAACCGTGTTTCACACAATTGTACATAATTCCTTTTGTATATATTATGCTTGTATCTTCGCTCCTCCCTCGCACTAAAACGAACATGAAAATTCCTGTCTGGTTTTTCCTCTGTGATATTGTCTGTCTTGTGAACTTGTCATGTCCTGTTGCCTTGAGGTTTTGTATATAAGGAGAGTGTTCCACAACAATATAACTCAGTTGATTGCATCCTGCCTTTGACTCACAACCCTTCTCTCGGCTCGTCACAGCATCCTATATTGGCATGTTTCCTCCTCCCTAACTCTCACAAGGACAAGGCATCCTATATTTGCATATGTTTTCTTCCCTCAACTCCCATGAGTAAGGTCATGATGTCTTCCCCAACTCTCATGAGTAAGGATATAGCAGCCTTGTTAGCATGGCATGCTATGTTAGCGTAGATTTCCCAATTCCGAAATTCCACGAGTAAGAGCATGGCATGCTATAATAGCCCAAGTTTCCGCCTCTTAACCCCCATCAGTAAGGCCATGCCATCCAGTGTTAGCATAGGTTTCCCTCTTTCCAACTACCATGAGTAATGACTTGGCATTTTATGTTAGCATAGGTTTCCCCCTACCAAACTAGCATGAGTAAGGACACAGTGTCTTATGTTAGCATGGGTGTCCCCCTTCCCAAATCACATGAGTAAAGACATGGCATGCTATATTGGCAAAGGTTTCCTCCTCCCAACTCTAAAGAGTAAGGACATGGCATCCACTGTTAGCATAGGTTTCACCCTCGTCAACTCTCTTATGTAAGGAGATGGGATGATATGACATCTTAGTTTACACTATGTTAAGGAATATTAGGTTTCGATGTTAACGATTGGCGAAGGAAGGATAAATGTTAACAGGAAAGGTATTATAATTCTACACTTAAAAAACAAACACTCTTGGAATAACCATTAGAATGGCTGATCTCAAATAAACTAGTATTCACATCCTATAAAAATCAGTAACGACATTGAAACTTGAAAGAATTAAACACTGTTACACAAGCGTAACGTAATGGGGCTAGAACGACGCAGTCTTTCATTGTTACAACCTTGGAACTGCTTTGAAACGAAATGCAACGTTTAGATGCTGCATTTAAACAGCGTTCAAAACGAGGATTTCAAGGAAAGGAATTCTACTCAAGCACAGAATCCTTTCCTTATGGGGCACGTTAAAAGAGGGCATAAATAATGGAAGCCGGATTCGATAATAAAAGACAAGTGAATCCGGATTCTATCGAGACCGAAGTGAGGAGACAAATAGAGGGTACTTTATTGTATAGCCTACCGTAAACAAGAGGGATTCAATAGCATATCTTTTGCGACTGAATTCTCTTTGGTTGGAGACCAGGACGACCCGTGAAGATCTCAGTGTCTGAGTTCGTTAAGTTGAAGCAATGACACTTAAATCGCAAGCGATAGAAGATGTCACTAAGGTAAAACAAACTGCTGCCATTACTCCACGGCTCGATGCACTTTCAAGTTATTGATTAAATTGTCTGGGGAAAAGATCTTTCAGAAATGGGACGATACCGAACAGAGAGCCTCCGCACAGGGTTTCATTTCTCGTAAGGATTATTTGAACTTCCAATGTAAGTGTTCTGTTCATTTCTCTTTGGGACAGCTTGAACCATTTACCTGGCTTTTGTAGTTACAACAATACAACACCGAGAAACGACAGTAAAACCAATAAAAAAACGTGTGCTGTGAACATTGAAATAAAATGGCAAAAATTTCCAAGTTTCTTTCGGCGCCCCTGACAACGGCAGGAGAATGGACAAACGTTCTAACCTGAAATTCTAGCACTCATCTTCATTATTCATGTAAAGTAAATGAAACAGAGCAAATATTGAATAAAACCAGCCAGGTATCCAAGATTCCTCCCTAAATACAAAATTACAATGTAAACAATATTTGGAAAATATTCATTCTGTCGCATTTAGAACAATTGTATTTTCGTGTAGTTGGTCCTTGCTCTTAGTTAATTAAATAGTTATTCATACTGGCAGAAAAGAGTAACAATTAGATTACAAAACCTTATACGGATTAAAACGCAAGGACTACTGTACAGCCCGAGCACTCCACCTAATTAACTGTCTCTATGCTCATTTCAGTGACATTAATTCTAGATCATTAACAACTTTTAGTTAGCTATTTCAAAAATTTAATCGACCCATTCTTTTTTAATGCTACAAAAGGCAAAGTACCCTCATAACGTATGTATTAGGATCTATATATGGTACCAGGGGTGTAGCTAGGAATGTTCATTAGGGAGGCATATATTGTAGTCAATACTGATCTCTATATGGGACTTAATGCAGATGGGTCTAAAGAAACAAGAAATGTCTGAAAATTACAATAAACAGTAATATCACATGATATATTTATAGCTGGTCGAAGTGGTGTATGATGGGTAAAATTACTTAAAACATATTTTATAAGGTCAAGATAATGATCAAAATGTGCTCGATAAACAGGATTTCGTCCCCCTGTCTGAAATTTCACCGATTTAACTAGCTGATTAGATAGATCATTCTGAAATTTGGTCACTGTGGAAAAAAAATCTCAAGAATGTTGTTTAATTGAAAAACAAATGAGAATAGGAAAGACGATTGTATTCAAATGGAATTCATAAATACAATTTGGGTGGTCGAGTCTGGGAGGATCTGCAAACAAAAGAGTATCAGAATATTCGAATTTCTTTCAGAGCATTCATAACAGCTAAATATCGACGACGCCGAATTTTATTTCTTTTTAACATAACCCCAAATTTTATGGCCAAAATATTATTTGGAAAGACAGGTCTCCCAAAATCTAAAAATACTTTAATCATTTTGCGCAATTAAGATGGGTACACAGGTTATTTTTAAGAAAAGTGAATTTGAAATTCAAATTCTAGTATTCGTTCTTAAAGAAACACGCTTAATCTAAATACCTGGGTGCGTCGGTTCTGGTGTTCTAGATCTACTAAAAGTCTCACACTCACATAATTAGCTACATGCACCAATTTTAATTATATTTCCGCTAAGGAATTCAACAAACATAGGATTTCTGTCCTACATTCTGTTAATTGGAAAGATACAAATAAAGGAAAATAAATTAAATGGGTAACAAGCTTGTTTTCAAGGCCAAATCACATATCATGTGTACAGTTGGGCCAAATGGCACCAATATAAGATAGTCATTCCAAACATTGTTTTCCGAAGAAACCAACATTAACAATTGCGTTGCAAATATTTGCAGGCTCAACGATACCGATTTTCAGAAATGTAAAAACATAAAGTTTTAAAATCTATTATAATTGTGTGTGTACCCCCTAGTTAAATTCTGACACTTCTGGGTACCTTTAAGCGCATTGCCTAATACAAAATAGGCAATCCCTTGTAATTGCTTTATCCAAAATGCTTAGCAATAAAGCGGATATTAAGGTATGACGTGAATTATACACAAATCTCCTCTTTTTTTTTGGC
>NC_090725.1:255826992-255841992 GCF_036898095.1 Palaemon carinicauda | reverse complement strand
ACAAGAAAAAATAAAATATTTCAAGAACAGTAACATCAAAATAAATATCTCCTATATAATCTATAAAAACATTAACAAAACAAGTGGAAGAGAAATAGAATAGAATAGTGTGTCTGAGTGTACCCTCAAAAGAAAGAGAAATCTAACCCAAGACAGAGAAAAACCATGGTACTGAGGCTATGGCGCTACCCAACCCTAGAGCACAATGGTTTGATTTTGGAGTGTCCTTTTCCTAGAAGAGCTGCTTACAAAAGCTAAAGTCTCTCTTCTACCCTTACCAAGAGGAAAGTGGCCACTAAACAATTGCAGTGCAGTAACCCACTGGGTGAAGAAGAATTGTTTGGTAATCTGTGTTATCAGGTGTTTGAGGACAGAGGAGAATATGTAAAGAATAGGCCAGACTATAAGGTGTATGTGTAGGCAAAGGGAAAATGAACGGTTACCAGAGAGAAGGATCCAATATATTACTTCTTGCCAGTCAAAGGACCCCATAACTCTCTAGCGGTACTATCTCAACGGGTTAGAGAACGCTTGAACACAGTTCATAAATAACACTTAACTATTGTTAATGAGGGATTATGATTAAAAACACAGAGAGAGAGAGAGAGAGAGAGAGAGAGAGAGAGAGAGAGAGAGAGAGAGAGAGAGAGAGAGAGACGCCCTCGGAAGTGGAAGAATCTTAAACCATAGAGGTCATCATATGAATGGAAAACAAACCAATAAAAGGGGAAGGGAGACTATTATCCCCAAGTATGTTATATATAATTCTACAGCCATAAAACACATGCATGAGTTCTCTCTTACGACAGATCTCGTTTCATAAGTCATTTTTATGCACAGCCATATTTCTCGGTGTAAGCCGAAATGCAGAAGAATGAGAGCATTCATTGGGAGGTTATTCGACTCAATATTACATGCAAATAGAAAGGATTTTGGCCTTTCAGAGCTACTTTTTTTTTTTCAGCGACGCCTAGCCAACTCCGAAATCATAGCATGATCAATGGCGTGGTTGTTTCCCAAAGAGCGTAATATACGGATATGAAGTACCTGGCAAGGGGCGTGATATAAGAGTGTAAAGTACGTGCCTTGAACAGAACGTCAAATTGTAGTAAACTGCGCTTTGCAAAGGCTAACGCAAACGCAAATGTACTAAAAACACTTATGATTTTATTCTAACAAACTGATTTATACTTAATAGACATTAATCTAAATAAGGTATAATTTTCGGTATCAAAACCCATTAAAGCCTTTATAAATAAAATAGTTTTATTATTTTCCTGAAATTGCAGGTTATATATTGATTCTAAATGACCATATATCTATCTATCTATCAATCTATACACACGCACACACATACACACACACACACAATATATATATATATATATATATATATATATATATATATATATATATACATATATATATATATATATATATATATATACATATATATATATTCACACACACACACACACACACACACACACACACACATATATATATATATATATATATATATATATATATATATATATATATATATTCGGAGCCTTGCTTAAATTTCGCACAAAAAGTTAAGCTTGTGATGACTCTAGACTGCGAAGTATTAATTCCATCCAATAGAAAACTAATTAAAACTAAAAAATAATCTAAAAAAATATGTTATTACCAAAGGTATAAAGTAAGTAATTCTACTATCCTGAAAGTAATAAAATTCAATAAATACTATTTAATACGAAAACAAAAAGAATAAAACTATATTAAATCATAAGTTATTTTATGCATTAAATGCTGGCATATGCGGATGTGATTAACAAAGAACACTACTATGCAAAAATGGGTTAGAAATCTTTATAAGTTTGCAGATCCTCATTAACGTCTACTTATGGATCAAAGTCTAAGTTTGGCAATTATTACTTGTAAAGAAGTAATGTACTAAAACTGTACATTTCTCTTGAATACTGACATTTCTTGGTAATAATTCGGGTTATATGAGCAATTTCTTTCGTCCCTCTCTGAATTAAATTCTATTTATCAAGAGTTATGACCTAATGCAGCCTTTTCAATAGAAGTATAAACGTTAAAAAGAAAAATTTCTAAAGTTTACTTTATGACCACTAGTGAGGATTCTGAGTTCAGGTTTACTTGGTAAAGTCCAGCATTATATAATTCTAATCTTACATAAAGTAATTCCTGTCGTACTGATCTTCAACGATGAGTAGTAATGGGAGCAAATTTTGAATCTCTGTGGAATACACCGAAAATAGCAGTGCTATCATAATAAATTGCGCGTTTAAAAACATCAACTGCCAGCAAATTCCTTGAACCACTCATATGCACTGAGCGTAATCCCCACAGAAACAAAACTCGGACATCAGCCACTTACGGTCTACCTTTCTCCCCTCGTAACCTAATTTCTGAAGTTCTAATGTATGTGATCGTTAAAGACGCTACACTTGTCCGTTTCCGTATTTCTCTAATGCTGTTCCACCGTGTTCTGTACTCTCCCCTGTCTTATTTTTTTTCTTCAATATCAATGGCTTTCTAGTATCCCCTCTTTCCTGCCATTTATATGCTAATAATATTACTCGTCACAAATCTTCCTCTCCTCAACCTCTACTTGGGACTCGTTTTGAACCTTGTCTACCATTGTCAAATACTGCAGCTCCAGACCTGGTTAGCATCTCTGACTAAAACCTGGCAAATCTTCAATATAATCCTCGTTAACCCCTGCTGGATATTTTTTGAGAAATATTCAGTTTGAATAACTTTCCGGCGTTTCAGATTAGAGAAACATGTAAATATCTTTCCTTACGAAGCTTCTGTTGCATGGGGATATACAAGACTATACAACCAGGTGACTCTATGCTGTATCTAGTCAGGTTATTATGAACTAAACAGAATTTGTCTACTGTATATACGTAACTAGTTTTACATCTCAGTAGATATACTTTTAACTGTGCCTCTAGTTTTGTATAAAAAATAAAAATAAAACTTTGTATACGTAAACTAGGCAAAAGTTGCTTGAAAATATTTATTTTAATATTGTTACTGTTCTTAAAATATTTAATTTTTCTTGTTTCCTTTCCTCAGTGAGCTAATTTCCCTGTTGGAGCCCCTGGGCTTATAGCATCCTGCTTTTCCAACAAGAGTTGTAGCTTAGTAAGTAGTAATAATAATAATAATAATAATACTCGATTTTTTCTCGTCATGGCTCTCATTATTAGCTAAAGTATCATTTCATCACTCAGAAATATTCTTAACAAGTTTTAAACAACAAAGAGGCTTTAAAAGTGAAAACCCATAATAAAATTTGAATAATTAAGTTCAATATCCAATGACAGTAACTTTAAAGAAATATGTTCATATAAACGAAGAGAAACATAACTTGAAAAATCTACGACGTCGCACTTTATGACCATATAAGAATATACGATTATAAATAATAAATAATAAAAACATTTCCTGCATATTAACTTTCGATTAAAATAATCAAAAGCAAAAAATTTCTCTGTCATTCAAATGAAATCTGAAATATTCAGTCGTTCTACTGAAATATTCAGTCGTTCTACCGACAATTTCGTTTCGTATAGTTTAACCTCCATGATTGTGAGGTATTTTATTTGCACACATACTCCAGTAATATACAGCATAAAGTATATGAAGCTGTATATGCAAATAAATAACATTTAAAGTTGCATATAAAACTCTTGGTACGTAATATTTATGAATATTCATGTACATATAAAAGCAAGTGCTGTTTACAAAGGGCCGAAATGTTGAAATTTAAAAGATTATAAAATACCATTAAGTAAAGTAACAACCTAACATACACACGTGTATACATATATATATATATATATATATATATATATATATACATACACATATACACACACACACACACACACACATATATATATATATATATATATATATATATATATATATATATATCTATATCTATATATACATACATATATATATATATATATATATATATATATATATATATATAGAGAGAGAGAGAGAGAGAGAGAGAGAGAGAGAGAGAGAGAGAGAGAGAGAGAGAGAGAGAGAGAGAGAGAGAGAGAGAGAGAGAGAGAGAGAATAGGTTATTTATAAGCTTCCTTCACACACAACAACTGATATAATTTTGGGTACAAAATCATCGATAGGCTCACTGAAGCACAGAGACTTTTGTAGACCAGGCCTATATGGCCCAGTCCTTGCAGGGACTAGAATACAGGTCCTGTATATATTTATATACATCATATAATATATAAATATGTATACACACATACAGTATACACTACATATATATATATATATATATATATATATATATATATATATATATATATATATATATATATATATATATATATATATATATATACTCCCACATATACACAAGCACATGGGAGTTTTTTTCGGGTAAGCAAATAAAATGCAAATTTGAAAGCGCGTGAAGCATTATTCTAGCGCCCTATATGGAGCAAAATTAATGGCATAGCCAACGCAACCATCATTATGCAAGAGCCAAATTCAAAACATATAGCAATGAGAAGCAACCGTATTTCATTGCGGGAAATGCAAATGCCGACGCCACATTTATATACAATACACACATCATTTACCTCAAACTTGCAAGGCATTTATGCAGCACATCCATTCGGCAAAAAAAAAAAATCCTCCTTCGTTTAATCGCAGAGGCAAAATGGTATATTCTGCTGTCATAATTACCGGTAAATATGAAATAGTCAAATTTATAAATGAAAGTATGAAATACTTGCTCAACCCCTCACATATCACTCGAAAATATTTAATTGCTCTTACTTCATATATGTAACAGTTTGAGATTTTACGTTATTTCTTTGAAATATATATAAGTTGAATGCGCTTTACATACGTCACTAAAATGTTTTCATAAATAAATATGAATCTGCTGAAACGAGAGCAAACACTAAAATTTAAGTTCTAAAACAGATAAATTGTTGCAACACAGACATTAATTCAATACTTTGGTCATTAAAACGGTACATTGTTAATTAGAGCGACACATTAACCTTCGGATGAACCTGACATTCTAAATACTATGAGCCAACGAGGAAATCAAGTCTGAATAGCTGTAGGTCGTGTAATTACCAAAATATAAAAATAAACATTCAAATGCTGCAATATTCTATTAACAGTTAGGAAGAATTACAAGTTATCAACAAGCTACGTAAGAAAGATTTACCATAATCTTGCTTGAAAAAAAAATTGCCTGAGCAACAGTGGTGAATAAAAGCTAGTTAAAGCTGTAAACACAACGAAACATTTAAGAAAAATAGCTAAAATATCTCCTATCTACTAAAAGCATTTATTCAAACATTCGCATAAAAGGAGAATATCCAATTGCTTGGCACATTTATTGGACATAAATAAAAATACTAGTCATGAAACATTGCAATGGTGAAAAAATAGAAGAGCACAAATATTAAATGTGTCAAATTTAACAAGTTTTTCCATAATAGAAACTGGACTTAAATTTTTGCCTTTCACTGGAATTCATCGTTTAATAGGTTTATATTTTTAAGAAGGCAGGTATAGTCCAAGTAAAACTCGTGAGCTAATTAAGCTGAAGTTGAATAGATTCCTCATAAAATTGATCTATGTATTGTCACAATTTTTCAAGAAACAGAAGGGAAAAAACTTATAAAGGCTAAAAACAAAACCAAGGAGACAAACTATTGAAATCGTCGCGTATATACACAATGAGTATTTCAATATTTCATTCCCTCTCTCGATGGATTAATTAACCTTTAGTTCCTGCGACGTCATTATTGTCTTGTCTCCTCCTTTTCGCGGAAAAGGTAAAATTAAATTCTTACTGGATTCTCCATTACCTTCGGTTACTCAGCGTCTTTGTCTAAGCTCAGCATGTTTGGTGTCCCAACACTAAATCTCCTTCTTCGGACATGAAAAGAATTGGAATCTCGTAACTTTATTGGGAGGTCAGAGGGGTTCCTATTAATGGCAATATCACCAGGAGAGAGAGAGAGAGAGAGAGAGAGAGAGAGAGAGAGAGAGAGAGAGAGAGAGAGAGAGAGTCCATCAGTTGAACGACATCCTTAGAAGGTACTTCAAAGAGGCGCAATCATCCAACGTAAGAAAGGCATTCCCTTCTTGTTTGACTTTTTCTAATGATATATTCCTTCCTAGACTTTTACCGCTATCAACCTGGAACTCTTTTCTTAAACATCTGGGGACTTACTGTGCTTATAACTGTTTTTAAAGTAAATGGATGATATACTCGTTGCACAGGTAAGCATGCATCATTGCTGGCCGCTGCTAACATGATTTATGTGATATCAATTTTTCTAGTTAGAAGACTTGTGATGTGGCGGCAAGAATATTAGGCTGGTTTTTCTTTTAAAAAAACAAATGAAAGATATAAACTGAGAATTTGGTTACGTATAAGAAGGATATAAGCTAATAATCGCGAAAAGCCCACACTGACTGCCATAGACCAAGACCATTGGGATACCGAAAATACATTTTTAATATATACTTAATACGTATTTGTAAGTAAACGAACGAGACACCAGTAAATAATGAAAGAAAAACTGAAAACGAAGTAACAATAGCTTTTATTCTATCGATGGAAATAAACCCTATTTCAAACGCTAATAATAAAACGGACATGTTAGAATAAAGTAATTGACTATGGAAATTATTATAATGGAAAGAGGCATGAAATCATGAGACCAGAGACACGAGTAAACTCTCCAAGTATTGCATTTACTTTCATACAATGAAATTCATAACACGTTAATGTTATTATCACTATCAAACTAAGAATAATTATTTTACTTTTACGTAACTGAATGCTGTTCGAGTAAGGAAAATAATGTGAGTAATTAGACAAATTACTTAGTACGTTTGTGTGGATGTGGCAGCTGCTCAGAGAGTGGAAGAGTTAGGCTCTATGCTGGGGGTGGGGTGGGGTGTGGGGTTTCAAGGTAATGTAATACTGAATGGGGTAAAAAGCCAGTGAACGTGTAGGTTGTATATACGCGAATGCTTTCTGCATAATACGTGCTAGTCTAGTTAATACTTATCCACAAAAAATGCACATACGGAGGTCAATTTTCTGGTAGTCTTAATACAATTTTCTAATACAAATATAAATATATATATATATATATATATATATATATATATATATATATATATACAGTATATATATATATATATATATATATATATATATACACACACAATATATATATATAATATATATATAGATATATAAATATATATATATAATATATAATATATATATATATATATATATATAGATATATAAATATATATATATATATATATATATATATATTATATATATATATCATATATATATATATATATATATATATATATATATATATATATATAAAGGATTATCAGCCAAAAGCACCTAAATGAAGCTAAAAGAATTGTTATAACACCACATACTAAAATAATTCAGTTTCATATCTACAGGTAAAGTGAAAATGCGAGTTATAGTGTGCCGGATACGAAACAAACGAGCAAACAAACAGCGTTCCTGTGGTCAAAGGAAGAGATGACAGATTTGCATAGATTTTGCATACCCGCTTTGACATTCTAAAAATGCAAGCATCACGAAGAGGAATAATTATGGGCACGGGGAAAATATTGCAACCATATGAAAACCCACAGGAAACGACCGATCCGTAAATGCACGCCGATAAAATTCTCTTTGAAGTATACTGTACGTAATCTACAATACAATGGGCCTCTACTACAAAAGGTGTTTGCTATACTGTTAGGTGTAGGCCTACTTCTTTTGATTGAGATGAGTAGTCTTTAAAGGCTAAACATCAAAATATTCATTGCAAAAAAAAAAAAAAAAAAAAAAAAAAAAAAAAAAAAAAAAAAAAAAAAAAAACACTAAGGGGTTACAAAATAAATTAAAGTTTTACTCCTCATTTCTCTAAGAACAAATGTAATTCATTAAATCACCACTAATTTCTGTCAGAAATTACATCTACTTTTAATGCTCTATCATTCACTATTGGGAAATATCAACGTGATATATATTCCACCTCGTTATCTTACATATGTGAGAGAGAGAGAGAGAGAGAGAGAGAGAGAGAGAGAGAGAGAGAGAGAGAGTCTGTTGTGCTCTGGTTTACAATTGATTTTTTCGACTACAGTACAATCTTTTCAGAAGAAACTGGTACAGCCATAAAAACAAATACATTCATTTCCAAACCAAGCATTTTACACGGCCTTCCTCATTACGTGAAATTGTGATAGTTTTTCCTAAAATAAAATTCTGCGGGTGAAAACAAATTCTGATTAAATTCTATTTCATGATTCTCCAATATCCTCAAATGAAACTTCATTTTACCCACATTTTAAACTCATATATCAACCGAATAAATTTATGTAGGCGTACAAAAAAAAAAAATAGAAATAAATTGATAAATTAAAACATAATGTTAAGCCTTCTCTAAGAAATACACGGTCGCAGCTTAATATTTAAGAGTTTTATATATATATAAAAAAAAAAAATAAGCTTCGTGAAATGCGTTCAATAATTTTCAAAACCAAATTACATTTCAACATTAGATGAATATATAATAAATGACTTAGAGTAGGAAAATTACAAGCTACAATTATATAGCTTTAAGTGGAACAAACTATTTTAGATATTCTATCTCTGATTTTATCGGTACGAGTTGACATGTATAATAAGCATAGTCAAATACCATACACAAAGAGAAATTACCAAACATGTTCATACACACACATATAGGCTATATATATATATATATATATATATATATATATATATATATATATATATATATATATATATATATATTATACGAGTACATTAGCACTGTATAATTCTAGTCAATATCATTTTAAACAAAAACTTGAAATACATACTGAAGTTTACATATCCTTGTACAAGATACAATCCTTACCAGCTATTCTAATATCGAACAGTAAAATTATGTGAACAAGGTACTCACGTCCGTTGTTTCGAAACCCTCCACATTGACGAACTTATAAGCGGGATTGTTAGCCAAAACGATGACGGCTTCCACAGGATAGAGCTTATGGTTGACCGCTGTCACTCGAACACCGACCTGCTCCCACAAACCAGCCCTTTCGGGAGCTTCAACAGAAATCCAGAATCCTCTGGAGCCCTGCCACTGGACTGGGTCTGGTAGGATTGTCATGCCGTTCTCAGGGTGCAGGCTGTAGGCTGTCAGGGCCAAGTGGGATGACCCCTGGGGCATAGGTTCTGTCACAGTGGCAATCCCAGAGTCGCCTACCAGAACCTCTCTCCATACCCAAGGCTTTGCAAAATGGCGCCTTAGACGGCTAGAGCCATAAAGGCGGAATCTAGTAGCGTCGTCTTGAAATGATGGTGGGGATTTGCCTGAAAGAATAAAAAAAAAAATAAATAAATAAATGGCACTCATAAATGCGTTGCGATTTTTAAATCATGGACTATAGTCACAATAATCTCATCTTTGTCTCATGGGTGCATGGGTCCCAATAATAATAGTAATAACAATAATAATTCATCTCTCTCCCCCTACAATTGCATTCTTCAGAAACAATAGACACCAGATATAAAATACAATTACACACAAATAGACTAGCTACACTTATCGCATTGTTACCACTATCAATAACACAATCAAAACGATTAATAACAATAAAACAATACATGAGGATCATGTGATGGGAACGCTGAATTAAACTAATATTAATAAAATCAATCACAAAATTGGCTTCGGAGCAGCTCATAGTGGATGCCACTAAAAGAATCATCACATTTGGAGTAACACCAAAGAATCAATGATCGTGTATTATTGAATCTTCAGTCAGTCTAAATTAATACAGCCTTGTGATGAAGATCAGCAGCTCTCCTAAGGTACCAATGTTTAGAAATTTTGATGTTCAGAAGACGAAAGTGAGCTCCTTTATATAAGCTACATTAAACATATGGCAAATTTATTGATAAACATGAAAAAAAACCCATAAATAGATGACCTTATTCAATTTAATGAAGTGATTTACCAGGAGGATAACTTTGACTGACTGGGTATTACCTAAAAGGTGAGCAACAAATTGGAGTTGTGAAGCTTCATGGAAGATCAACTTGTCTACAGTCATATTTTTGTATATTCCAATGAAAAAATATGTTCATGTATTGCTTTTGAATTTCTTTTAGTTTCCTTTTATATAGCTGCACTGCTAATAAATAAGAATTTTTATTTCTATGTGAGATTAGCCTAATGTGAGCGATTAGTTATTGGATAACAGTTGTCGGCAAAACTTTCAATGAAATAAGGAGTATAGTAGCAACTTTATATTTTCCTACAAAACTTTTATTTTATTTTCTTCATGAATACAAGTTTTTATAAACCCTCATAACACTTATAAACCCATTATACACTCTTAAAACACTTTTTAAGCCAAAACTTATTTTCATTGTAAACACATCCTTAGGTATAAATGAAAAAATTTAAATCTGAACACTCATGAAAGTATGTACTGTTCAGCTATACTACACTTGACCAAACTATGTGTACCATTTTCTGTGCCCAAAAAGTACAGGTGTATTCAAATTAATCAGGATCTTAATAACACTGATCTTTCACCCAATAACACTGATTGTAATATTCACGTATCACTCTCATATTGTGAAATAAAAACACAGCTAATATACATCTTTACCATTGTTTATTCTTGTAAGCTCCTTGAGACTACCGTTTACTCTTTCCAAATCAGCTGATTAACGCAAACTACCGAATTATTTTTTCCTCTTGCTATATGAGACAATTATTACTTGGGCTATCATTTTTATTTTGCCATATAAAAGTGTGTAGTTTTAAATAATAAAAACTTTTCTAATATTCTATCAACTGTCGATTTTAATGCGCTATTGAAATGTAAGCAAAACAGCTGTTTAACATTCAGTTGTTTATAGCCGTATGCGCTAATAGCAATACCTTTATCATTCATTTTCATTTGCATTTTTAACTTTCTGTACCATTAGTTGAGATGAAGAGGCGGAGAAGAGGTTAGCTTATCATAAATAGGTTATGGGTGAAAATTTGGTGCTCACACAATATGTGAGATCACAAGTGGTGATGATGATGATGATGATGATATATATATATATATATATATATATATATATATATATATATATATATATATATATATATATACATATATATATATAAAATCATCATAATCATCTCCTATCTATTGACGCAAAGGGCCTCAGTTATATATCGCCAGTCGTCTTTATCTTGAGCTTTTAATTCAATACTTCTCCACTCATCACTTCCTACTTCGCGCTTCATAGTTCTCAACCATGTAGGCCTGGTTCTTCCAACTCTTCTAGTGCCTTGTAGAGCCCAGATGGAAGTTTGGTGATCTAATCTCTTGGGGAGTGCAAAGATCATCCCCAAACCATCTCCATGTACCCCTCACCATGATCTCATCCACATATGGCACTCGAGTAATATCTCTTATAGTTTCATTTCTAATCCTGGCCTGCCATTGAAGTCCCAATATTCTTCTGGGGGCTTTGTTCTCGAATCTACTTAATCTGTTGGAGATTGTTTCATCGTCATACCACGACTCATGTCCAAACAGAAACACAGATCTCGCTAAACTGATATATACACACACACACACACACATATATATATATATATATATATATATATATATATATACTGTATATATATATATACATACATACATATACCAAGGAACTTCCCCCAATTTTGGGGGGTAGCCGACATCAAACAAAAAAGCGGACCTCTCCTCTCTACGTTCCTCCCAGCCTGACAAGGGACTCAACCGAGTTCGGCTGGTACTGCTAGGGTGCCACAGCCCACCCTCACCTGTTATCCACCACAGATGAAGCTTCATAACGCTCAATCGCCTACTGCTGCTACCTCCGTGGTCATCCAAGGCACCGGAGGAAGCAGCAGGGCCTACCGGAACTGCGTCATAATCGCTCGCCACTCATTCCTATTTCCAGCACGCTCTCTTGCCTCTCTCACATATATCCTCCTATTACCCAGAGCTTTCTTCACACCATCCATCCACCCAAACCTTGGCCTTCCTCTTGTACTTCTCCCAAAAACTCTTGCATTCATCACCTTCTTTAGCAGACAGCCATTTTCCATTCTTTCAACATGGCCAAACCACCTCAACACATTCATATCCACTCTAGCTACTAACTCATTTCTTATACCCGTTCTCACAGTCACTACGTCGCTCCTAACCCTATCTACTCGAGATACACCAGCCATACTCCTCAGACACTTCATCTCAAACACATTCAATTTCTGTCTCTCTGTCACTTTCATTCCCCACAACTCCGATCCATATATCACAGTTGGTACAATCATTTTCTCATACAGAACTCTCTTTACATTCATGCCCAACCCTCTATTTCTTACTACTCCCTTAACTGCCCCCAACACTTTGCATCCTTCATTAACTCTCTGATGTACATCTGCTTCCACTCCACCATTTGTTGCAACAACAGACCCCAAGTACTTAAAATGATCCACCTCCTCAAGTAACTCTCCATTCAACATGACATATATATATATAATATATATATATACATGTGTGTATATATATATATATATATATATATATATATATATATATATATATATATATATATATATATATACATACTTAATCAAAATCTTAATTTATAGTTTACATTTTGAAACCAAAACAATAGACATGCAAATATTAATTCAATATATTTCACAATACTTGCTACAAATTTTAGATTGGAAAACAAATAATTTCCACCGTGAAGCGGCGACAAAGAAATTCCTAAACACAGAACTGA
This sequence comes from Palaemon carinicauda, assembly GCF_036898095.1. Lineage (NCBI taxonomy): Eukaryota > Metazoa > Arthropoda > Malacostraca > Decapoda > Palaemonidae > Palaemon > Palaemon carinicauda. Next base: position 255,829,058 of record NC_090725.1, on the reverse strand, counting down.
TCCATTAAAGCGGAGCAAAATCCAATCACGTATCTCAAACAAAGCTAATTGGTTCATTAACCATTTTGTTCAAAAGCTTCCTGTTAATTTACGCCTCTGACTGACTTTATTCTAAACTTAAATTTCCAGAAATTGACTCCAAATTACCCCAACTTCTATATCATTGTTAAATTAAGCCTTTTACGAAGACCATGGCTGTGCTAATAGGCTAGACGAGTTCACTCTTATTTGCAATAAAATATCTAATTTCTAAAAAAAAAAAAAAAAAAAAAAAAGATAAAAATAAAATCTGGTACATTTAGACGATAATTCCAATTAGGAAGGATTTCAAACTAATCACGTAATTCGTGACTTTTCACCAAATATGCTACTGAAATGACCAGAGCGAATTATCCCCCACAAAAATCGCGACATCGCCAGCAGAAAAGTATAAATGAGTGCTATGAATACTCAGTGCCTAGATTAATGGTGTATAATCCACAATGCGTACTCTGCATAAAAATATCAAATCATTTCACAAATGTAGAAACTTGTTTTCAAGATGATAATCCGGGTATTAACATTTTTTTTTTACTGTTCTCAATGATATTACTAATATTAATAGACCCTTGCCAAAAGATGAGTTTAGTAAAAATTAAGACAGTAGCCATTATTGTTCATACTCTGAACGCTAAATCATGGATAATCCTCGTATTAACTTAGAAAAAAAAAGACAGATCCCACGGCCACGCGGCCGCTCCAAACACCTATACACATTACTGAGGATAAAAAGTCTGAATCTACCAATGCCCTCTCCGAATCAAACTAAAAAACGCAACAAAATCATAACTCTGTCCAGCATTCCCACATTTTTCCTCTAAATTGATGCAGTTTAAATATTTTGGATATTTTGATGGCAATAATAAAACTGTCTTGCATTTCTATACGGTACGTAAAAAAATGCGACAATGCCAAACAAATTAAAAAATGGTGTCGATCTAAACCTCACCTTCAAAATGCGATATTAAAAAACAATACTGGCAATCTATACCGTACATTATATATGTGGTGATAAAAACAATCATGTCGATCCATTCTGCACATTCAAAATGTGAATGCGGAGTTAAAAGATATGTATCAGAAATGCTAAAATATCCTCAAGTAATTTTTATTATATTCATTACTATAAATCACCATCAAAATAGAGCATGCAATAAAAGGAAGGACTGCCGCCGACCGTCAATATATAAGATATCATTCTTTGCTCAATGATAATTTCTTGTTGATGTTGTCCTATCAATCCATCTGTATTGTATCAACCGTAAAATACTTAATCTACATTCCCTGGGCAAATTGTTTATCCTGCAATTTCCTTGCTTCCTATTTCTAAGACAAAGATATATCATCTATGTATGGGACTAAATAACGAACTAATATGAATCATCATCATCTCCTCCTACACCTATTGACGCAAAGGGCCTCGGTTAGATTTCGCCAGTCATCTTGAGCTTTTAATTCAATACTTCTCCATTCATCAACCCCTACTTCACGCTTCATAGTCCTCAGTCATATAGGCCTGGATTTTCCAACTCATCTAGTGCCTTGCGGAGCCAAGCTGAACGTTTGATGGACTAATCTCTCTTGGGAAGTGCGAAGAGCATGCCCAAACCATCTCCATCTACCCTTCATCATGATCTCATCCACATATGGTACTCGGGTAATCTCTCTTCTAGTTTCATTTCTAATCCTGTCCTGCCATTCAACTCCTAATATCCTTCTGAGGGCTTTCTTCTCAAATCTATTAGAATATGAATATAACAACAAATATAAGGAATAATATTCTTTTCACAAACAAATTTGAGGTACAACGGAGTCCCTTCAAGGTGGAAAATGCTGTCGAAGAGACAGAATTTTTTATCTTATTTAGGTCTCCTGAATGGGGAAGACAACACCTCCCACTACTCTTGTAGTGACCAATATTGATTTGGTTAGATATGATTGTTAAGATCTCTTCAATGTATAAGACACCAATGGAAGACATGAAGGTATATATGGAATAAATCTTCATATATAATAAATACTACAAT
>NC_090725.1:255809492-255811992 GCF_036898095.1 Palaemon carinicauda | reverse complement strand
GTGTACCCCTGATGATAGACATTAATTACTGCCTGAAAAAGCTGTCTGCCGAAAATATAACACGAGACTTGACAGATTTTGGTTTTCATTTCCATTAGTTTCATTGTTCATGATAAAAAGTAAATGAAAATAGTGTAGTCTTATCTGAAAATACCTTACGACACAAATATATTATCATTCGAAAATATCATATAAAACATACACACACAAACACACACACACACATATATATATATATATAAATATATATATATATATATATATATATACATATATATATATATATATATATATATATATATATATATATATATATATATATATATATATATATACTTGTCATTGTGTGATTTCGCCTGGGGCTCTGATCCCGAAGTCGTTCAGAGAATCCAGACATTAATGTATCAAAAATATATGGCTTATTTGAATATGAAAAACACGCCTAAACGTGCAAAATTTACACACACATATATATATATATATATATATATATATATATATATATATATATATATATACCATCATCCTATACGCCTATTGACGCAAAGGGCCTCGATTAGATTTCGCCAGTCGTCTTATCTTGAGCTTTTAATTCAATACTACTTCATTCAACATCTACTTCACGCTTCCATAGTCTTCCAACTCTTGTCGTGTGTGTTAAGATCGCCTTACCTCATGTCAGACACGGCCTCTTGCGTTAGCAGCCTGTAAGTCTCTTCTCGTACCTTGTGGAGCTCAGTTAAATGTTAGGTGAACTAATCTCTCTTGTCACAAACCCCCCCCCCCCACAACCACACACACACACACACACACACACACACACATATATATATATATATATATATATATATATATATATATATATATATATATATATATATATACACATATATCAAATTTATATATACCTAAATAAAAAGATATCTGCTCGTATTTTATATATATATATATATATATATATATATATATATATATATATATATAATATATACATATATATATATATATATATATATATATATATATATACATATACGGCAAAGATTAAAAGAAATAAATCAAGTTTAACGGAGCATTTGTTAACTTGTGCATACGAATTAACAATAACAATATGTAAGTTTTGTTTACACAGAGAGAGAGAGAGAGAGAGAGAGAGAGAGAGAGAGAGAGAGAGAGAGAGAGAGAGAGAGAGAGAGAGAGAGAGAGAGAGAGCATACTTAAAAACCCTCCAATTAGAAAAAATCGTCATATAATCTATGGTTACTCATCATATCTGTATAATAGACAAAATTCAATGTTCATACGAAAGCGATCTAAGAGACAAATGAGAGAAGTGCAAGAGTTGCACCCACAACAAAGGTTTAGATTTTTGAGGTTCACATTAATCAGAACACCACTGTAATCTGTTAAACTATTTACGCTATTTGGAGGAGTATTTCACTATATTGCAGTTACAAGAGTTATATTGGGTTTCTGTATACATCAGGCCGATGTACTCGTTTCTATACCTATTTCTATGTGACTAAATTGAAATCTTTATCCATGGAAACTAGGTTGTCTTATTGCCTTATGGAATATGGGTAATAAAGAGATAACAGTGATGAAAATTTTCTTTTATTCCAAAACTCGTAATGAATTTGTTACTGGGGTGAAAAAAAAATAAGACACCAAAGATTACATACACAAATAACAGTATCTAAAGCATTCTTATTACCATAATAATAACCGAAAATACGCCGCATATTTCCAAGTACTATAAATAACGGAAAGACAATGACAGTGATAATAAGACCATAGAAAAGTCGTACACAAATGAAGGTAAACAGTAAAAATAAACAATACTAAAATAGCAACACAAACTAAACTTGGAAAAAAAAAAAAAAAAAAAAAAAAACGGAGCCGTAAGCAACCCTTGGTAACTGGAGCCAAACGCAGCTGCAGAGTAATTAAACTACAATATTAAATGACAAATTATTTTAGGGGGAAACATACGCGGTTACTGACATGAACACAAGTGATTGGAAGGGGAAAGATGAATCATGCACTTGCATATAACGAATGTGACTGCGCGCATGTATATGTTTGTTTAATCTTCTGTATATGCATATACAGTAGATGCTTTCCAATGTATGTCCCCAAACAGGGGTGGTTACATAGAAAATCAACACAGAATACTGTCGCATTCATCCTTTAGTTGCAAAATCACTTAAGAACCCTCTTTTCCGCAAAATTTCTCTAACATTAGTTGTCTCACGTTCCTAAAAGATAGGGTTACTTACAGCAAGTCGTAATAGCCTACTCACAACGCGCCACTCGCCCTTCTCTTGAACTCGAGGTCTTTCATTTTCAATGCATTTATCACAATACCAATCAAATTATTTCTAAGCTTTCGTCTCATCTTTTACAGCTTCTGAATTATATAGACTTTTCTCATGCCTAATGTCATTATGTCTTTCCACGTATCTGAATAATCTCAAAATATACACTGACACACACACAA
>NC_090725.1:255794492-255799492 GCF_036898095.1 Palaemon carinicauda | reverse complement strand
TCAGCTGCTGATTCTCATCTTAATTTGTTGGACAGGAACTTACGGTCTATTAAATTTCTTATTCCTGATCTAAATATTAATCTCTGACACCGTCGTTCAATTAGTCCGTCGTTTAATTAGTCCTTCATGCATGCTGCATAAGACTTTTCATAATTCTGATCATCCTTTACACTCGGATCTTCCCGGACTGTTCCATCCTGTTTGTAATACTAAGTATGCAGTTAATTCAAATAGACAGACCTTCTCCACTGAAGCTCAATACTACACAGTATTCTAGAAGTTTTATTCCAGCTGTGACCAAGTTGTGGAATGATCTTCCTAATCGGGTAGTTGAACTGGTAGAACTTCAATAGTTCAAACTTGCAGCAAATGTTTTTTTTATGTTAAAAACGTTGCCATAAGTCTTTATACTTTATATATGAAATTTACTTTGATATTGCTACGGTTTTTAAAATATTTTATTAATTGTTTCTCATATCGTTTATTATTTCCTTGCCTCACTGGGATATTTTTCCCTGTTGGAGGAGCCCTTGGGCTTATAGCATTTTGCTTTTCCAAATAATAATATATACACGCGCACATACACACACACACACACACACACACACACATATATATATATATATATATATATATATATATATACATACATACATATACGTATATTATTATTATTATTAATATTATTATTATTATTATTATTATTATTATTATTATTATTATTATTGCTACCTAACCTATAACCATAGTTGGAAAAGCAGGATACTATAAGCCCCAGGCCTTAAACAAGGAAAAATAGCCCAGTGCCGAAAGGAAACAAGGAAATAAATAAACTACAAGAGAAGTCATGAACAATTAAAATAAAACATTTTAAGGACAGTAACAACATTAAGATATATCTTTCATATTCAGCCTATAAAGCTAGAGAAAGAGAACTCTACCCCTAAGAAAGTGGAAGACCAAGGTATATGGATTATGGCAGAGCCCAAGACTAGAAAAAAATTGTTTAATTTTGGAATTCCTTTCTCATGGAAGAACTGTTTACCATACCTAAAGAGACTTTACCTTTACCAACAGGAAAGTAGCCAGTGAACCATGACAGTGCTGTGGTTAACCATATGAGCGAAGAACTCTTTACAGTAGTGGTAGTGTTTCTAAAGGTGGCTGATCCCCGGACAACCTAACACATACTACGTAATATATATATATATATATATATATATATATATATATATATATATATATATGTATTATAGCCACGAAAGGAAAAATGAAAAAGACTTGATTGGAGTTAGTACTTTCATCCACTCAGGACATTATCAAACTCAGCAATGAGAATACATATACAAAGACATCGTATTTATACTGGAGAAGGGGATCCAACAGCTGTCAGTTTCTTAATAATTCCGGAGAAGTCAGATTTTAGATAAAAAGATAATACTGGATTAACGGAAAACAGACCTGGGCTTAGATTCAAATTTCTACCTTGAGTACAGGAGATTAAAAATGATTCAACAATATTCCTTTGGAAATAGTCATTTACATGGATTACTTTTTCCGTCTTTGACTAACCAATTCTGTGACTTGACCCTAACCAGTAAGAGAACCCCTGGAGACGGCCACCTGATGTTGTTTTAATCTGACTGGTATACTTTTTGATGTTTGGCCAACATAAAATAGGTTACACTCTGAACAAGGAATGCTATATATTACATTATTATCATTTCCAGAACTATTCTTAATTAACATGTTTTTTAATGTACAATTATATTTAAACACTACAGAAATGTCTAGTTTTTTCAAAAGGGGTATAACATCTAAAAAACAAACATGAAATGGCAAACAAAGCATATTATTAATTGTTTCCTTTCTCTCTAATTGGACACTATAAAATGTTTTCTTAGCCTTATTCATACATTTTTCTAAGAAATATTTAGGATAACAAAGATCTGTTGCAATTTTTTCTATTTTAGTGAACTCCTCCTCAATGTAATCTGGGCTACAAATTCTCATAACTCTGACCATCCTTTACATTCAGATCTCCCTGGACAATTCTATCCTGTTCGTAATACTAGGCAGGCAGTTAATTCTAATAGTCAGGCCTTCTCCATCACGAGGCTCAATACTACGCAGTACTCTAGAAGTTTTATTCCAGCTGTTACCAAGTTGTGGAATGATCTTCCTAATCGGGTGGTTGAATCAGTAGAACTTCAAAAGTTCAAAGTTGGAGCAAATGCTTTTTTGTTGACCAGGCTGATTTGAGTCTTTTATAGTTTATTTATGACATATTTGTTTTTGATGTTGTTAATAGTTTATATATGACATGTCTGTTTTGACGTTGTTACTGTTTTTAAGAATTATTTATTGTTAATTTGTTCTCTTCATTTATTTATTTCCTTATTTCCTTTCCTCACTGGGCTATTTTTCCCTGTTGGAGCCCCTGGGCTTATAGCATCTTGCTTTTCCAACTAGGGTTGTAGCTTGGATAGTAATAATAATAATAATAATAAGGTACATGGAGGAAAAAACTGAATGCTTAATATTTTTAGAGTGACCGGAGTAAAAATGTACATATGAAAAATTATTTGTAGGCTTTCTATATATGGAAAACTTAAATTTATCTGTTTCTCTAACTATTAAAACGTCTAAAAATGGGATACGGTTATTTTCTTCATTTTCTATAGTGAATTTTATTGATGGTACTAATGAATTAATGATTGAAACAAAGCCCTCAAGATTAAAATTTTCTTCTAAAATTTGTAGCCCAGATTACATTGAGGAGGAGTTCACTAAAATAGAAAAAATTGCAACAGATCTTTGTTATCCTAAATATTTCTTAGAAAAATGTATGAATAAGGCTAAGAAAACATTTTATAGTGTCCAATTAGAGAGAAAGGAAACAATTAATAATATGCTTTGTTTGCCATTTCATGTTTGTTTTTTAGATGTTATACCCCTTTTGAAAAAACTAGACATTTCTGTAGTGTTTAAATATAATTGTACATTAAAAAACATGTTAATTAAGAATAGTTCTGGAAATGATAATAATGTAATATATAGCATTCCTTGTTCAGAGTGTAACCTATTTTATGTTGGCCAAACATCAAAAAGTATACCAGTCAGATTAAAACAACATCAGGTGGCCGTCTCCAGGGGTTCTCTTAATAATGCCTTGGCCTCTCACTGGTTAGGGTCAAGTCACAGAATTGGTTGGTCAAAGACGGAAAAAGTAATCCATGTAAATGACTATTTCCAAAGGAATATTGTTGAATCATTTTTAATCTCCTGTACTCAAGGTAGAAATTTGAATCTAAGCCCAGGTCTGTTTTCCGTTAATCCAGTATTATCTTTTTATCTAAAATCTGACTTCTCCGGAATTATTAAGAAACTGACAGCTGTTGGATCCCCTTCTCCAGTATAAATACGATGTCTTTGTATATGTATTCTCATTGCTGAGTTTGATAATGTCCTGAGTGGATGAAAGTACTAACTCCAATCAAGTCTTTTTCATTTTTCCTTTCGTGGCTATAATACATTTTATATTCATCACGTGTCAGCTTTCGTGATTTCTACACACACACACACACACACACATATATATATATATATATATATATATATATATATATATATATTATATATATATTTAATCTTCATCACCTTCCACACCTATTGACGCAAAGGGCCTCGGTTACATTTCACCCGTCGTCTCTATCTTGAGCTTTTAAATCAATACTTGTCCATTCATCATTTCCTACTTCACACTTCATAGTCCTCAGCCATGTAGGCCTGGGTCTTCCAACTCTTCTAGTGCCTTGTGGAGCCCGGTTGAAACTTTGGTGAACTAATCTCTTTTGGGGAGTGCGAAGAGCCGATCCAGGAAATTTTCCCCATCGGACATTTTCCCCACCATAAAGTTATAAACGATGTAAAGAAATAAAAAGTAAGCATTTTTTGACAACTAAATTGATTACACGGCATGGACTGCAAATCCGCTATTACTCTCGGGTATATTTTTTAAAGAGTGCTAATGGTTTTTGCTCCGCCGTGGCTAGCTTCGCTTACAAATATGAAAAACATCACTACTCCTATGTTCTGGCAAGCGGTACATGCTGAGCTGAGCACGCTCCCCCCAAATTGGTTATTATTTCTTTGGTCATTATTTCGGGATGGTTTTTTATAGAATTTTAATTTAACTGTTTTGTGCTTATAATAAACAGGGTGGGAAAACTGTCCAAATGTGTACTTAACTGGTGGGGAAAATGTCCAGTGGGGAAATTGTCCTATGGGGATAGAGGTGGGGAAAATGTCCAGTGGGGAAAAAGTCCGTACCAGGCGAAGAGCATGCCCAAACCATCCCCATCTACCCCTCACCATAATCTCATCCACATATGGCGCAAGAGTAATCTTTCTAATACTTTCATTTCTAATCCTGTCCAGGCATTTAACTCTCAATATTCTTATGAGGGCTTTGTTCTCAAATCTACAAAATCTGTTGAATATTGTTTCATTGTTATACCACGACTCATGCCCATGCAGTAACAACGATCTCACTAAAATGATATATAGCCTGATTTTTATATGTAATTTCAGGCAATTTGATTTCCAAATTTTACTCAACTTAGCCATTGTCTTATTTGCTTTTTACAATCTTTCATTATACTCAAATTCTAAAGAGCCTGTATTAGAGATAATAGTTCCTAGATATCTAAACGATTCCACCTCATTAATCCTTTCTCATTCCACTGATATTTCATATTCCATTGCATATTCCGTTCTCATCATCTGTCTTTCTTCTATTTTTCTTAGAGCTCAACCTTATGTGATATTTCCAGCATTCTAGTAAGCAAGCTTTGCAAGTCCTCTGGTGTTCTTCTAATAAGAACAGCGTCATCAACATACATTAGGTCAGTTAAGTTCCTGTTACCAATCCAGTCCAATCCTTCTCTACCATCCTCAACTGTTCTATACATTACAAAATCCATGAGGAGGATAAACAA
>NC_090725.1:255781992-255791992 GCF_036898095.1 Palaemon carinicauda | reverse complement strand
AACCCTAAGGGAATCATATATAGCAAGTGACCCTAATCTGAATATTATTTGAACCTATTACATTTTATTTTTGTCTTAGTAAATGGGAGACAGCAGATTTCTCCGCTTAATCCTGTTGATCACAGATGTCCCATATGTACAAATGTAAAATGGCATAAGTTATGAGGGTTGGGAAGATAAGTCGATTGTTTCTCATGTATCAACCTAAGAAAGGGAAGGTTCAGATGCTGGTCATGGCAAAAACAACTTGCCCTTTGAGTGTACGTGTTTTCCAAGCAATAGAGAATACTATTAACGAGTCATTTGGGGATATTGCTTAATTCATATATATATATATATATATATATATATATATATATATATATATATATATATATATATATATATATATATATACATACATCTCTGATGGTATACATTAAAGTGGTGAAAGAGCTTGTGCATCGCCATAATCAGCAAAGCCACCCATACTACGTTGGTTTTCTGTGAGCGATCACACTAAAGTTTCCCACCACCAACAATCAGCAGTGGCTAGCGTGTTAAAGGAAACGGCCAAACCCCCAGAAAGGTCATATCCGAGGCTTTAGTCCTGCAGTCCATTGGACTAGCAACGGTTGCATTTGTTGTTGTTTATATATATACACATATATATATATATATATATATATATATATATATATATATATATATATATATATATATATATATATTTATATATATATATATATATATATATATATATATATATATATATATATATATATATATATATATTATATATATATATATATGTGTGTGTGTATGCGTAGGTGTGTGTGAGTGTGTCAGAAAATCACTAAAGAAATGAAAACACTAGTCTCGTTTGCTAAAAATTGTCACTACACGAACTGGTCGGGTTTTACATAGTGTTTTAAGTTTTCATAGTACTTCTATTTTGCATCTGGATGCCACTGTTTACTTCTGTTTGTATATATATATATATATATATAAATATATATATATATATATATATACTTCCAATCACGTTATACTATTTTGTAACTTCCTTGTAAAATTTTGCCCTAGATGTCTGGGTCTACTTATTCACTCTAAACTATAAATGAAACTATAAAATCTACTTAACATTTAAAGGAACCTTGCAATTCTGATTTCTAGGATTTATATTTTTGCATTTCCTCGTAATATTAAAGATTAGCATTGAATATAGCAAAATCTACCACGTGTAAAAACAAAGAAAGGACCGACAAAATTACTTTCCAGACTTATCATTCCCTCTTGACTTCACAGGCCCAAAGATAATCTTATCCGACTATCTGTTTGGAATTCAGGGTGAGGATGACAGGCTCATCCTTGGCAAGATTCTTGAGCAGGATGTATTGTACTATGCTATCGGCAATTTTAGATTCATTTCAGTAACAGGTTTTCTGAAAGCTTTTTAACTTTTAAAAAAGACATCTTCACTTTTATAGTTTTAACTGAATTTGATTTTATCCTTTATGTATAACAAAAGATATCGGGTCAATTACGTTCCATGTCACGATGACAGAAAACCTAAAATCAATCAATCAATCAATCTTGTGTAAATATTCCATTGAATGTCATATCCATGAATATCACAGAATTTCCTTCTCAGCGGGATGCCATCAGATTAGAAATTCTTGATGGAAGAAAAGCACAGTAGGCTACCAAATTGCCCTAGTTGGAGAGAGTTGAGTACAAAACACGGAACTCTCTCTCTCTCTCTCTCTCTCTCTCTCTCTCTCTCTCTCTCTCTCTCTCTCTCTCTCTCTCAACTGATGGGATGGTTTCCACGGACAATGAGTTTTCCATCAATGCATAATGTAAAGTCACATAGTGCACGAGTACCTTACGGTTGAGTTCACATCTGTGTGAGATTGACCCCAAAATTTTCTATCAGAACCGACTGTAAACCCTTCCTAAACCAAGGACATAGAAAAACTCTTGAATACCAGCAAATATCAAATATAAAACTAAAGGTACCTTGTTGAAGTAAGAGATGACTACATCTTGCCTGAATCTAAACCCGCCATAGTTATTCACAATGAGCAATTGTTTTCTGCAAAACATATTAATGGTGAGCTGTACATAGTTCATAGCGGGGCTTGGTACTTTACCTCGTACACAGGATATTCTTTTATGGGTCTGATATGAGTGTAGCTAACCAGAGTAAAAGTTGAAATTTAAATGGCAAAATGGTGGCTTATTGCAAAATACACACACGCTTCTAGCTTGAATCAACAACCTCCATGAAGTATTTTTGGTTTTGTTCATAGGATGTTGAAACTGTGATAAAGTCAGAGAACATTTCATGTAGCGTAAAAACAATGACTTTACGTTCTTACAATCATCATAAAACTCCAAAGTAATTCTTATCTGTATATTTGCTATACTAATATTATTATGATTAATAATACTTGAATTGCTAGAGTATAACAGTCCCTTGGAAACTACTTTCTTACAAAAGATTTAAGCTAGCAGATTAAGCTTTGTCTTGACAAATGTTAATCCACTGTAAATTCGTTTTCATAAGAACTTACTTGAAAAGTTAATTAGGATCTACTTTATATCGAACTGTTTTTATGAATTTGGGTCAATAGGCCTGGCACACGGGCCTGGGAGCCCACTCAGCAGCCATGGGCATCGGCGGGTAAAACTCACCAGTTGTAGTAAGAAGAAACGGTTGGGAGAGGGAGGGAAGGAAGGAGGCTGGAATGAATGAAGAATATAAGGCTAAAACATGAGCACAGATAGGGGCCGAAAGGACGATGTAAAGGTGTTTAATTGATACCAGCAAATCTATTCTTTTGCAATGGATCTCCCGAAAGTTTTGTTTTCCAAACACAAACAATTAAACGTGTAATTTTCATGAAAATAAATTACCTCCTCCAGAAGGAATGTTTTATGGAAATTTCTACATCATAGTAATATTTACAGTTTCACTTCAGTATTTTTCACCTTATATATTATGTATTCTACTCCTGTATACCACAATACTGTAATACCATTCACAGAGTAAAAACTCGTCATCAAAAGCTTCTTACAAAGCAACTACAGAATAGAGTATACCAAATGGATTAAGTAATAATTCATAACCCAGTTCCTCTATAATAACTCTAGTTTAGTATGAGAAGAAACAAATAAGCATATAAGAAAAAATAACTAAATCAAAGATTCATGTGTGGGAGTGCTTGCCTTTCTCAATCTCAAGAAAAGAAAGAAGAAGAAGAAGAAGAAGAAGAGAGAGAGAGAGAGAGAGAGAGAGAGAGAGAGAGAGAGAGAGAGAGAGAGAGAGAGAGAGTTTTTTTATACATAATATGTTATCTGAATGTTTAAACCATCACCCATATATGGCAAATGAAAAACTTTCATCAAATTAAATCCATTATAATCATGGTAGGCTGTGTCCTAACCTCCCTCCCCCCGAGTTGAATAATATAGGCTCCTGCTATAAAACATAGCTTTTTTTTTTTCGAAAATTAATTGAATATGCCGTATACAACCAGACCAAATAGTTGTTGCGACAACAAAATTTTAATGTTTCATGTATTTATACAACAGCACTGAAATGATTTAGAAACAAGGTTACATATCCCACCGCAAATACCGAATCATTTTATTTATTTCAGAAATTTTCCGAATATTCGTTTTAATTGCTTGTAAAATGCACATGTTTAGTCTAATTGTTTATTTATGTTTCGTTTTATTTAGCAAAAGAGCACAAATACTTATTTCATGCCATGGCCATCTATCTATCGAGCGGGATATTATATGTATAGTATATCTGTTTTCGGGTATGTCTCCTCTCTCTCTCTCTCTCTCTCTCTCTCTCTCTCTCTCTCTCTCTCTCTCTCTCTCTCTCTCTCTCTCTCATAAGAGGTGAGGACTATTTCCAGCCGAACTCAAATTCATACACATACACACACAGTCTGCTCAGCGAAATGCAAGCATTTCCAATTCCATTTCTCTGTTGTTATTAATCGAAGGCCCATGCATAAATTGCTTCAGTTTTGTTGTATTTCACGTGACTGAAGCAATTTCACTGATCGATTTCCCATTCAGGAGAAAAAGTTTTTCCACCTCACCTTGATTTTATCGTTTGCATCAATCAAATGAGATGTCCCTATAGAGCTATAAAGACGTTTAATACTTTATACTATTTCACGTATTCCCATGAATGCAATCTGAAAAAGGAGGAACTATGCATAAAAAAGGTAAAGTTTTTAACGCAGTAGCTACTAAATGGAAATAAAAAATTGCAAAACAATACATAAGTGTCAGTAAAAAAGAAAAAAAAAAGTAACAAATCGCTCATATTTGGAGGGTGTCAGTTCACTTGAGGGCAACTGGTGTTCATCATTCATTCTGATCAAAGGGCGGTGCTCAGGGCAAAAAGAAAAAATGGGAAAAAAATCTCCCTTCGTTCCCTCCCTACACCAATAAAAATTGTTTGCGCGCTTTGGGAGGAAAGGGGAGAGCAGGCCTTCTGTAGAGAAAAGGAAATTTCTATTAAAAAAAAACTTCCCAAAGCTACCTTCGATATAGATGCTAAAATAACTACTTTTCGAATGGTTTTCTATATGGTATGGCTATCTAGAGAATTCGAATCAATTGATGTTTCTTTTCAAATTATGTTCTTCCATTACGTTCAGATGTATCCAAGTTAAAATTTGATTTGATTAACATTGCTTAAATTTTTTATAATCAAATTCTCATATATGAGAATCGAAATGTCATAAAGTGAAAAAAGTACTTGACTTGAGAAATTTGCTATAAAACTACCCTTTATTTGTAAACACAAGGCATTCTGTCTAAAACACAAATGACAACCATTTGAAAATTCCATCTACTTATCTAAAATAGTAGTAATACGTACAATCACAGCATGAGCCGAGTTGAGAGTATATTACTATATATTTCGCAGGCCCCGCGTAAACTACATATATCCCTGAATGCAACGGAGCATACGTCTATTTAACTGTTAAATTTTAAAATGACCGAGGTTACTATAAAGTGACAAATCGTCTAATTTTTATCGATACTCAATCAAACGAATAGGATTAGATTAAGCATCCTTAAAATCCGTTCCCCAATCATCTAAATCTGTTATTATTATTATTATTATTATTATTATTATTATTATTATTATTATTAATTGCTAAGCTACAACCCTGTTTGGAAAAGCAGGGGCTCCAACAGGAAAAATAGCCCAGTGAGGAAACAAAACAAGGAAAAATAAGAGGATTTAAGAACAGTAACATTAAAATAAATATCTCCTATATAAACTATAAAAACTTTAACAAACAAGAGGAAGAGAAATAAGATGAAATAGTGTGCCCGAGTGAACCCTCAAGCAAGATATTTGCTAGAAAAAGACAGATACGGGACTCACAAACTTACAGACACAGATTAAACATGTAAAACTTAAAATGCTAATGATGTTCAGGCAAAGAAATAAAGAAAATACTCACGAGAACGTTGAATTTGGATCGACACCTGGAGACGCCCTTGGGAGGTGAAGGATCTCTTCAGGTAAGCCAGACTGGGACACCCAAGTTTGCTCCAGGGGAGTCTGCTCTGAGTCACTGTTGTCTAAGGACATCTGGGATAGTATCTAGAAGGATATGAAAGATGGAGGTGAATTTTCAACGAAGTGACAGTACTACTGCTATGATTTCTACTACATATATCACAACTACCATTACTACTGTTGATAACATTAATCATAATATTCTTTAGTTGATTGTAAAATCAACGTCTCTCCTGTAATGCGATGTTGTCAAAATAATGAATGGTCCACCAAAACTAAAAAATGTGAACGAATTACATCATAAAAGGAATCATGAACCGTTAAAGTTGTAATGATGAAAATCAACGAGAGCTAGGGAAAAATGGGAAACAGACTGTTGGTAGATGAAGACAGTGCTCGCTCTCTTAACATGAACTTTGTATGGTCGTATAGTATCGTGTAATACATAAGCTTCTTTTGCAATTTCCTGTTTTCTTAATCTTATTAACATTTCGCTATTGCTTTCACCTTTCAGGAATACTAATATTATTTTAGTTTTTGTAGTTTATGAGAAAGCAGCCCCGTATTAGCCCATTCCCATTTCAACTTTCTCAGAATACATCGCTCCTTCTGTAACACACTAATCCCTATTTCCTTACTTTGTCTAATGGAGAAAATTCCCTGCATTGGCATGTCTCTGGGGACTTTCCCCTTACCTTATGCATTCAAATGAACGCATGACAAAAGGAAAAACTATTTCCTTCTCCTCCAGGTAATTTTCCCCTTTAACATCATCAAAAGTTAAGAACTGCCTTTCTCCTGCTTCATGTAATTCAAATTAGAAAGTTGTTCTGGAATTCGTCTTGACTAATTGTAAGTTTATTAAAACGTCTTCTGCACTTTTACTACTGTCAGCTGTTTTTTTTTTAATAACTGACCTCTGCTATTCATCAATTAGCCATTTTATATCTAATATGAGATTTATTGGACATCTTTACCCAAGGTCAATCCCCCTTCTCTCTGTGTCGTTTTAATTCTTCAGAAATGAAATAACTTATCTTCCTTTATTCCTACCCCAAAATGAAGTTCCTAATTTCTAAATTCAAGAAGTTTTCTTCCTTTCTTCAATATTTTTACTTGAATTTCATATACGTTTTTATCACAACTTATTGAGAAATAATATCTCGACATATTTAATTCTATACTCTCCTGTATTTCATCTTAAATAAGCTATTTTATTAGGGAGAGGAGATTATATCATATTCATAGCTAATATTTATATTCTCTTGATCCATTCTTCTAACATGTTCCAACCTCGATTATTAATAGCGAATATTTTATTTTACATCTTTTACTATGACAGTTAAAAATACACATTTTACTTACATTCTATTCGTCTGTGTTCACTTATATTTCCCGGAAACATATTTTACTTCTTAATTCTAATTAAATTTCTATATCATTCATGTTTTATATTTACATCGAAAAAAACCCATCCTCCTCATCCCCTCTATCTCTTTCCCTTTTTCTACCGGTTCAGTAATAATGACATTAAGTAAATAAATACCCAAAAATAGTAAAATTATATCAATATACTTATAGTTTCGACTTTCATTTCACTTTCTTTCAGTAACGTACAAACTAATCCCTATTTCCTTCCTTTGATGTGTCCCCGGGGACCCTCCCCTACCCTATGCATTCAAATGAAGGCCGGACTACATGCAAAACCATTTCCTTCCCTTCCTGCTCATTCTCACCATTATCATTATCAAAGGTAGAGAATCACTTCCCTATTGTTTCATTGGAAAGTTGTTCTGGAATGTGTCCCAACTAATTTCCTTGGGTGGACTACCAATATGACTTCAAATCCCTCTGAATGTTGTCCAATACTTTCAATCTAGATTTATGCATATTATTAAATATGTTTTTTTTTTTTTTTTGGGGGGGGGGGTATGACACTTATATTTCTTCAAGATTCTGATATTCTATTCTCGTCTTAATTAAGAAATTTAAGAATTCTCCTTTCTTTTGTCTATTTTCTGTACAATATAAAATATAAATATTTCAATAAATCTGAGCATTTCAATTAATCACTTCTTTAGTTTTTTATGATTAAGTTATATATATATATATATATATATATATATATATATATATATATATACATATATATATATGTATATATATATATATATATATATATATATATATAATTGGTGATACGGTATTACAATAATGCCACAGAAAATACTTCCGTCCCGTAGAGCCTCCTTCTTTACATAATTGGATTTTAAATTAAATGAAATGTACATCGAATTTATTTCTAATCATTGCAGATAAAAATGGTGAATGATCAAATCTACATTAAAATTCTATGATCTCTTTCTCCCCCTGTGCTACTCCTAATCTTTTCAGTAATTTGTTTTAAATTGTATATTAAATTTTTACCTTATTCCAATAACTTGATTTACATGAATTCATTTGTCTTCCTATCCTTTGTTCAACAGTACTGACAGCATGTGATGATCTCTCTCTCTCTCTCTCTCTCTCTCTCTCTCTCTCTCTCTCTCTCTCTCTCTCTCTCTCTCTCTCTCTCCCGAGCGGTTTGAACACAACCAATTATTTATCTTAATGTTTTCCCTAGCTCCGGGTGTAAACGGCAGGGCATTGCACCATTACTCTTACAATACATTAAACTTAGATACATCACCTACCCGAGTCCCTACATCTATCTCTCTATCTTTTTTAAAGATAGCTAGCGGGAGGACTGAATTACCTCAGCACTTTTGCACTATTCCCATCGCAATCTCCACTATTCTATCTATTTCGTTCCACTGAAGATTAATGGGATCCGAATCGAAAGGAACGGACGCAGTCCGATGGTTTAAGTAGAAAATAGTTCAATGTAAGGATTGGAAATCTTAATGATTTTCTTCAGTAAAGCGTGAAAATGAAAAGTTTGTGTGTGTGTGTGTGTGTGTGTGTGTGTGTGTGTGTGAGAGAGAGAGAGAGAGAGAGAGAGAGAGAGAGAGAGAGAGAGAGAGAGAGAGAGAGAGAGAGAGAGAGAGAGAGAGAGAATTATTTTTTCGTTATTACCCTCACACTTTTCAATGGCAGTTAAATCGTTTCTTTCCCATGTCATTCTCTTTTTTATATGTAAGACACCATTCATGAATGAAATAAAACAAATAATTATCATTCATGATTTAAAGAAATAAATCAACAATCATGACTTGAATTTAAAGAAATACGAAAAAAGGTACTATTCGTGATTGAAATGAAAAAATATACCGTTTAGAATTGGAATAAAAATAACATTTATATTGGTATGAAAAAAGTAGCATTCAGCGCTGAAATAAATAATTACCTTTCATGGCTAAATTGAAAAAAAAAATAACTTTTATAATTGAAATCAAATCATACCATTATAGCTTGAAATAAAAAAAATATCATTCGAAGTAAAACTAAAACAATCATATATGAGCATAAAAATACTAGTTCATTATTGAAATAAAAATTACTACTCATGACTGAAATAAAATATTAATCCTTGAGAAAAAAAACATTTGCACTTGAAATAAAATATTACGATTATGATAAAAATAATTCATAATGAGAAAAACACAGAATTCTTCATTGACATGAAAGGAAGAGTATCCATTATGAAAAAATATCAAATTCCATTTACTATCAAACTGGAAAATACTTGTAAAGATTAAAATAAACTTTTTAATTCAAGACTGAAATAAAATATTCTATTAGAGAAAGAAATAAACTATTATATTGAAGACTGAAATACACTTTTCTATTAAAACTTAAATAAACTATTCTATTCAAAACTGATATGAACTATCTTATTGACTACGGAAATAAATTACTTGATTCAAGACTAAAATAAATTATTCTGTTAACTGAAATTAATTATTCGTGACTGAAGAAAAAAAAAACAGTCATGACTGAGGCAAAAATACATCATTATTGACTAACATAAGAGCAAATGTCATTCATGATTAGAAAGAAAATACTGTTTATGATTTAAATAGGAAAAAAAAAACAGAATTTGGGTCACGAACTATTAAATAGTTAGCGCTTATCGTTTGAATAACGCATTTAATAATTTACAAATTTTCTTTCTTCAGCATTTCCCTCTTAATCTTTTATTGATAACCTCCTATGAATGATTAAAATTTCTTCAGCATATTCAAAACCCCATGACACAGTCTTCAGTTATCAAATTAATTTCAAATAAAATGTCTTTTATCTGATTATCGAAAGGAAAAAGAGGTGAAATCTAAAAGTAATCTTATAATCACGTATCTATAAATATAATCAAAGACCTTACCACACCCTAATACAACCTAGTAATCTGATTTCACAAGAAATGTGATTATACTTGGTGAAAGATAAAACCATATCAAAAGAGAACCTTTTATACTTGTTTAAACGCATTAAAGATAAGGGGAAAACAAAATA
>NC_090725.1:255774492-255776992 GCF_036898095.1 Palaemon carinicauda | reverse complement strand
GTGTGTGTGTACGCGCGCGTTCCTTTTTTTCTCTTAAAAGGGACTAATGCAAGCTTTGAAATGACTTTCGGTTCTATAGGGAAGAAACTAAATACTATTGCCACACCCTTTACTTGACCCAAAATAACGCAGTTAAGCATTCATTGCTGGGGCGAATGGTGGGTGAAAGGCTACTTTTGAACAAATGCTCCACTACAAAATTACGGAATATATATATATATATATATATATATATATATATATATATATATATATATATATATATATATTTATATATGTGTGTGTATGTATGTATGTGTATACTGTATGTGGTTTTCATCCATTCTTTCGCAGCTTTGATTTTATGGATAAGAAAAGTATTACAGGATCGGAAAAGTTGCCGTGAGATGTCAAAGTGAAAATGTGTGTATATATAAATATATATATATATATATATATATATATATATATATATATATACACATATATATACTGTAAGTGTATATGTATATATTATTCTAAATTGATATCAATATTGAATTCACTGAACCTTAAGAATAAATGCCCAAATGGAAAATTTTTATGATGAGTGACTGCGGACCAGGATTTGAACATATCACTCTGTGTCGAATCAAGTTTAAGATGGATGGTGGTTTCAGAGGTCTTAGGAGGAATCTGTTAGGGAGGTAATCTCGAGATGGATGCAAGGAATTAGATGGCGAGATAATTGGAAGGATGATATGGAGAGAAGAGATTTAATGGAAGAAAACGCCTCTGACAGAAGGTTTTCGAGAGGGCGCATCAGGCAACCGACTCCTTAATGTAAGGATAATGTTGAGCAAGAAGAAGACTGAGTCGAATCAAGTACAGACAATAGACTAAAATCATTGATAAGTCAATAGTTAGAAAATGAGCTCTAGGGAACTTCATTAACATAAAACATTTCACTTTGGGTATTTAAATGCGTATTATGGCTCAAACAGTTAAATCACGTGTGACAAAATTATTTTACACAGCGCGTGTTTTCACATACCATTTCAATGTGTGTGTGTGACAGAAGAAAAAACGGAAGTCTAAACATTAGGCAACATTGTATTTTTGGGGGTTTTCTATTTCGAAGGACACTTCTCATAATTTTAAGTTCACTGGTTTCGTCAACAGCTATTCTATATTTTGAACACCCAATATAACAGCTAATAATATACAGTAATGTAAACGTCAACTTCTGAGAATATCTTATGAAAACCTTATAAATACATTCGCATTTTCAATTGTGGGAAGGAAATATTCTTGACGGAACCTCCTGAGAGAGAGAGAGAGAGAGAGAGAGAGAGAGAGAGAGAGAGAGAGAGAGAGAGAGAGAGAGAGAGAGAGCGCAAATCTCCACCATCATCAACAACGGGCTGAATTCTGGCAACAGGACATTTTTATGGGACACAAATCACCCACACGGTGGCATTAGAATCTCATTTGCCATGCAACTTCCAGGTGATATGGATGACATAGTCTCCTTACCCTCCCACAAATCTTCCTCTTAGAGCCTAACTCCTTTCTAATAATTTCCTCTTTTGCCATATTTTTTCTTACAAAAATTATATATCTGTCACTGTACGAAAAGATAAAGGTATAAAGTTCATTAGGAAAAAAACTAGTATATATCACTAAAACTTTAAATATATTGTTAACACATTCGATAATGAATTCTAGATTATCATCATTACTATTATTTTCCTTGTCACTATTAAGATAATCATAACGGAAATTATTTCCATCGCCATCATATCGGTTTTCCTCTTATCTAATTAACCTTACAATCATCAATAATAACAATATTGCATGAACAGAGAAACTTAGTTATTACTACGTCCATTAAACTTATTTTCCTATTAAATGTAAATCTATTCTGTTATTACAATTATAGTATTAATCAAGAGTTTAAAAGATGGCTTACGTTGCACCCTAAGAAATCAGACCATTTCATAGCTTGCTCAAATTACCAAGTAACTAACCGAAAAAAAAAAAAAAAAAAAGGAAAGAAAAAAAGAAAGGAGTCAACAATTACTGTATGACAGATAACACTAACCACCACGATGGCTGTATCAAAGTCAACTTAAAAATTATGGTTATGACTAAAGGACCAAAAATATGCTATGGAAGATTTTTTATCATTGTACTTAATCGTTTTTCTATATCTAATGATTTTACTTATTTATGTCCACTTTTATATTACATCAAGTATTTCTATGTATCTTCTTTTAAAAATATTTATCAATTTTAATTTCACAGGCCTTGGTGACCAATAAAGAAGGTACAGTAATTTTGAACCCGTCCTTTGCTCCACTGGAAAATTTTTGTGCGGTTACATTCCAATAAGGAAACTAAACATAAAACTGTTTCTTATGAACTGATAACTGAGTTTAATAGGAGCCATGGGGCTGGAGTTCACTGGCAAGTTTATCCATTCGTGGTTTAATCATAGAAAGGGTTACTCGCAATTCACGTTCAGAAGACAAGATTCTGT
>NC_090725.1:255761992-255769492 GCF_036898095.1 Palaemon carinicauda | reverse complement strand
CTTCATATACCAAAACAAAGGGCTCATCAGTTTCACGACGAATCCCTTACAAACAGGACACCACCTTCTATCTTATATGTACTCTATTTTTCTAGATTTTGGAATCACTTCCATTCCAATACTTCTTTGGGTCTAAGTCTTCCTCTGTTTCTTCCTCATGCCATCTCCAAATTGTACATTCTATTCACCACTCCATTGTCCCACATTCACCACTGTTATTTTTAATTGTCTCCTCACGTCGTTTCTTGATACGTTACCTAAGCTACGGAAGAATTGTGCTCAACATCTTCAATCTTTAACCATTTGCCTTAAACACCCACATTCTTTTCTTTGATTCCCCCCCCAAAAAAAAAAATTCTCTTCTTTTCCCAATTTTTCATATGCTCTCTCATCTTACCTTCCATTATATTTAGTACCTTGATCATTGCGGGGTTTATTGCTCCATTTCATTTCATCCATATGACCTATCATTGATCTTCCTCTTGGTTTTCAGTATATCATCGTAACCTTAGTCTTATTAACGTATACTATACTCATTTTTTTTTAACGAGGCGCATTTGCACGGACTCGCAGCAGTGCCCTTTTAACTCTGAAAAGTTTCGTGCTATTTGATTAGTTAGAATTATCTCGTCCAACCAATCAGCAATTATGAAACTTTTCTGAGCGAAAAGGGCACCCCAGCGAGTCGGTGCAAATCTGCCGCACTAAAAAGAATTGACTATAGTACCTTCAACTTTCTCAAACCAGACACGCTTTCAGTTCATTAAAATATTTCTAAGGTTTCGTTTCAATGCTTCAAATCAACACTATATCAACTGCAATACAATACCATTCCATATTACGTTCACAATTCCTCTCTATCCCTTTATATTTGTGTTTTCCTCGAGTAGTCTTCTAATGTCTCAACACATTGAGATCTAACACCTGCCTCAGAGCCACTCTCAAAATATCAGTCAGCAAAACATCTACATACTATGACACATCATTATCGTTCGTCGTAAAACCCTTTAATAGTCTCTAAATATTCAACATCCTGGCCATCACCTGTTTTGTTATAGTCTTTTGTAAGTGTAAGCAGGATAAGAAACTTTTCAAAAAGGAGTTGCAAAACAATCAAGCAACTGTGTAGAGATAAACGAGAAGAAGAATGGCGAAGTCCAAAAAATAAAAATTATGAAAAAGATGAGTAAGATAATATTTGAGGTAAATTTCGTAAGAGAAAAAAAAGCTTTAGGATTATTCAATATAAAGAGGCAGTTTAATAATTAAACGGATTCTAGAATGAAAAAGAAACTAATGAAGAGATTTAGTTTGATAAGAATGAAACCTTGCCTTATAGAGTGAATATTTTGAAAGATTGAAAATCCCAGATGATCCAAGACTGGAACTAAATTATGCAGGAGGCGAAGGGGTTAATGTAAAGAAGCGAAGGGTTAATTTAATATGTTAACTGTTGTGAAAGTAACTGCAGAGGATATAAACAAGACATTTTGAAAGTTGATGAATTGAAACGTGCAAAGAGTTGACGACGCTCCAAAAAAGATACTGAAATATACTTGTGACAGAGTATTCGAGGGTGTGCAAGGGATATTTCAGGAAAATATATAAGGAACGAGATGATTTGTGGTTCATTTATTTATGGATAAATGGCAGAGTGTTTCAAATAAGAAGAAATTTAGAGTGTAACACTACAGTGGGATGGGATTTAAAAGTAAGATATAACAGTAAGACGTGGGTGTTCGAGCTTTCATTATGAGTGAGCATATATATTTTCAGATAGTGTGAATATAGATTTGAATGGAGGTTTCTGAGGACAAAAATATTAGATGGTACTTAGCGGTATTTTCAGAAATAAGGGGAAGGGTGCGTTTTGTTATAGGAGATTGTAAGTTTTACGTTGTTAGTGAACTTGTGTATAAATAATATATGAAACAGATTGGTTTGCCGAAAAATCTTGGGTCATAAATTCAGCTAATCAATATTAACATCGATGATGTGGAAAGAAGGATAAAGAAGTGGGGTGACCCATCTTTGGAGATCAGGCATCAACTGGTGAAGAGGAAAAACAGTTTTCTGAAAGTATTTGTAAGTTAAGAAAGCAATAAAAAGGATATTAACAGCAGCAATGCTATGGGCGACATAAAGATGAATAGACAAATATTATGATGGACAAAATAATCTCGGAACAAATATAATGAATAATGGTATGTTGAGAGAAGAGGTGAATAACAGATTGGTCAAATATATAGCACCAGATTTATGAGAGTCTGAGTCTGAGAAGAACGATTTGGTATAATTTATATCAAAGGTTATCATGAGAGAAACGAGGAATTAGAATGTTTGGATGGAATATATCACAGAGAAAAGCTTGCATGAGGGAATGACAAGGGTGTTAGACAAGTCTATCATGCTTATAAATTCATCACCTGAATATAAATCGGAGAAATGGCGCAGTCTTTCTAATAGGGTTCACAGAACAGCAACTGGTATTTTAATACTGTAGTATTTTACATAAGGAACTTCAGATTTGACTGCGCAGTCCACGGCAGAGAACTGCAGAGATTACTGTTTGGCATGTTTCATAGATGTGTATGTGTATACACACACACACACGCACACACACACATATATATATATATATTTATATATAGTATATATATATACATATATATATATATATATATATATATATATATATACATATGTATACACACATATATAATATAATATATATACATATATATATATATATATATATATATATATATACATATGTATATATATATATATATATATATATATATATATATATATATATAAATTATATATATCATTAGTAACCCAAATAGATACTAATTTGTTTTTTAAACATTATTTCTGAGATAAAGGAGGCATGCTATTCTTGGATGAAGATACCAAAAGAAAACAATGCTATTACAACCATACTTACGTGTGATTTACCTTTCAGTAAAACATTGGTAACATCCCAAAAGAGGTAAAAAGCATGGCATATATAAATGCATACCCTGCATATGATAAAACTCGCAATCAAAGGCATATTTGTAATTGCTTCTGAACACTTCACACTGCCAAGTCCCGGAGTATTTTGCCAAAATTACAGAGAAATTGCATCTTTTTTTGTGTGTCAAAAGTTTTCTAAGGATTTAAACTTTTCTCAAATCAATAAATCTATCAATTTACAAAGAATGAAAAGCCAAATAATTTCCTTACCTCCATATTCTCATGACCTGCTTCGATCACCATTCCTTTGCTGAGTAAGATGTATCGGAATTTCGACAAATAGAAGTTACTTCGCACGTGAAGGATGACATATTCCCCCACCTGGAACATAAATTATGATGCTGTGAATAATTACAGATATTGTGTCTAAATTACAGAGTATTTAGCTATGAGTTTTACAAATGATTGGTATAAAAAACAACGCAAAAATCAAAATAAAGTTTCACAAAATATTTGATATAGTGTATGTATTTCAAGTGAGTGTACTATGAAAAAAATAATCTGACGATCTAAATATTACTAAAATACAATAATTAATTAGAAAATTATGAGTGTTACAAATGATTGGTATAAAAAACAATGCAAAAATCAAAATGAAGTTTCACAAAATATTTGATATGGTGTTCATGTATTTCAAGTAACTGCATTATGAAGAGAAAATAATCTGACGATTAAACTATTACTACAATACAATATTTAATTAGAAAATTATGAGTTTTACAAATAATTAGGATGAAAAACCATGCAAAAATCAAAATGAAGTTTCACAAAATATTAGATATGCATTTCAAGTTACTGCATAATGAAAAGAAAATAATCTGACGGTTAAACCATTACTAAAATGCAATAATTAGAAAACACAAATATCAAATCAAAACTACATCTATCTCTTTCTCTCTGATAATACGCATAACAACCCATTTGCATTCACACAAAAACTAGGTTCCGTCCTGACCGTTCCAAGAAATGCTCCCAATTTCATCCTCCTCAGAAATAGGGTCGTTCATAACACACCCCTGATTTTTGTCTTCCTTGTTTATCTCAATTAATTGACTCCACCTGATCCTGACGAGGGCATGATGTTTTTATCTCAATTTGGGGTTCTCGATTTTACATTAAGAGCGGAATATTTGATTGGGAGCTATTCACATTTTCTTCAAAGGGGGAAATTTTTCAGTTTCAAGAATGATAACAATAGTCTTCGAGTCGTAATACTAGGCTTGTATACATTTATTAATAGTATCGCTTTCATATGATAATAATAAACTGTATATAAAAAGTTTGACTAAACAATCGTCAGAGCATTACAAAGCCAAAAAAAAAAAAAAAAAATGATATTCACAATAAATGTAATAAGACTCAAAATGTAAAAAATGAACATTACATAACTGATTAAATAAAGAAATGAATGGAACCAAACTGGTATCTTCATTTGTGACAAATTAAAGGTGATATTCCTACCCTATGTAATGGATTCAACTTCAGAATTGAACCAACCGATAACAAAGACAAAGGCAAATGTTCGCATAATACTCTAATAATAGTAATACTTGGGAGTATGAGCTTTTCAATAAATTCCTAAATAAACACAGTATACTTACAATGCATCTAATCTTGTTTTTAGATAACAAAGGCATGAAATATAAACACACACATGTATATATATATATATATATATATATATATATATATATATATATATATATACACACACACAGTTCACACATACACATACATTTATACTGTGTATATAATGAATACATATTCATATATTTATATAGATATACATATATATATATATATATATATATATATATATATATATATATATATATGAATATATAATCTCAATATTAATGGGGAATACCTTAACTACTCAAGATTTGTAGATGACAGTTTCGTTTAGTGAATCATGAAAGGAAATACAAAAGATGAGAGAAGATTTGGATAGAGAACGCAAAAGTGTAGGACTGAAAATGTGTGTATACGTTTATAAATTCTAGCTCGTAGAATTTCAAGCAATTCTTTTGTGGGGGAGGCCGCCCTTCATCGTTTCCCTCCTACACAAACAACCCACACCAGCAAAACCATTAAAAAACTTATCCTGTCATGTAATGGTATAATCCTACTTTCATTGTTTGAAATATCACTTAAGTTTTCACTCGTTTCAGAACGAATTACAACCCCTTGCATTATATAATAATTCCTGAAGGCGATGTCGGCTAGGAAGACAGATGACCCATGAAAATTACAAGAGCAGGGGAGAAATATGTGAATTTCGGTGTAGAGAAGCGAAATCATTCATGGGTTAAGAATGGAAGCAGGAAGGAGGTATGAGGGAGAGAGAGAGAGAGAGAGAGAGAGAGAGAGAGAGAGAGAGAGAGAGAGAGAGAGAGAGAGAGAGAGAGAGAGAGAGAGATGGAGGGCTTAAATCAAGAGAATTATATAGTATGTATATACACATTACACACACACACATATATATATATATATATATACATATATATATATATGTATATATATATATATATATATATATATATATATATATATATATACATATATATATACATATATATATACATATATATATATATATATATGCATATATATATATATATATATACATATATATATACATATATATATACATATATATATATATATATATACATATATATATACATATATATATAAACATATATATATATACATATATATATATATATACATATATATATATATACATACATATATATATATATATATATATATAAACCATCAACTATTCACTAGTGTGAATACAAATCATTCGTCTCACTACTTGAAAGATCCCGGGTTCGAACCCTGAGCAGAGCACAAACTCTTTAAGCCCATCCGTTAAAATCTATTTTGCTGTTGTTAAGCTAAGAAATAAATTAGGTACTTAGTAGTTAGGTAACTCTAAAAGTGTTGATCCTTTTGAGGTAAAGGGAATGTTAACACCACTTAGTCATTCCCCAAAGTGGCCTATGCTAGTAAGAACATATACTAACCCACATACATTTGTGTAAAAATATCAATATTATTCTTAGATTACTGGTAATAAAAACATCCAAATTTTGTTCTATATAATTGAAAAAGGACTATATTTGAGTTGATTCTACCATCTACACAACCAGAACTAATCTGCACTTTGTACGTTTTGCGCATTCACACCGTAATACTATCACTACCTTTGCAATATTCCCTCAATCTTTCTACGAACTTAAATTCTCTTATATTGAAACTTCATAGCTTTCTTTTCTTAAATATGGATACGAATGGTATTTCACTTCCCGTTTTTTTAGATGCTTATCAAATCTTTGTATTCTAGTTTTCAAAGACATTAGGAGAGTCCACCACATAATAATAATAATAATAATAATAATAATAATAATAATAATAATAATAATAATAATAATAATTAATTATTATTATTATTTTTAAAAGGATGGAGATTTACCAACGAAATAAGTCAAACTTGACTCCGACAGAGCTGGACGAGACCATCACAAATGCTTTGGGTTTGTATGTATTTAGTGGTTGCTCTTCTCCTGGGAATCATGAACTTCATTTGTCCCTTCCATAATTGTCACAATCACAACACTTCAACCCATTTCCAAGCTACTTCGCCGTAGATAAGACTTGTTTTCAACTTTTTTTTGGTGTACCCTTTTCAATGACATGTAACTACATTTTCATCATATCCTAAGCTCATATTTTTCTTTTAATTCTCAACCTAAACACAGTGGATTATCCAGGATTTTCTGCAAGAGGGAGTAAACATTTGAAAAATTTCATCATAATAAAATTACTTTCGTATTTCATTAATTTTGTAATATGAAGGATGTCGGAAATAACAAGAGTGAGGAAAAATAAGAAGAAACTTTTTATCCAATAAAATCAATGAACATTGCCCATAAAATCTGAGCATAGCAAACTATTATCTTTACAACTTTATATCATAAGCGATAAAAATTAAATATGTTTATGTATTGAATTTGTACCTTCTTACCGCTAGGTAGTGGCACTAGTAACGTAGTATGGAACTTCTTTAGTTTTATAACACAAATTTGCTTAATATATAACATCTAGAGTCTAGACTAAATATTAACTAAATTTAGAATTTAATTAATTTATAAATGTTTCTCGAAATATATACAACAATTTATGATATCACATACTGAAAAACACAAGACCCGCATTTTAGTGTAATCTTTCTTTTGTCATATTACTAAAACTTTATTACTGCTTCAAAGTCAATTGGTTCAGCTTTATCCTATGCCTTACAAATGGTCCACGGTCATTCTTGACCTAACCTAAGATAACTAAAATCAACTTAAGCCCATTAAAAGATCTCTTTGTAGCTGCACTTGAGACACCAATTGCTCCTAAAATTCTGTATAAAATCAACCAATTTGCATTTATTGGAGAATTCAGGTTGTTACACTTTAGGAA
>NC_090725.1:255734492-255756992 GCF_036898095.1 Palaemon carinicauda | reverse complement strand
AAAATAAAAAATGAACTTCGTATGACGTAGGAAAAATATTTCATAATATTTAACAAATTATAGATTGCCATAAATTGATAATACATTGTATATCAATACATTGATTTTTCCCTTTATCATTCATGTTTCTAGAAGCAGTTATTCGAAAAATATGACCATAGCCCAATTGGAAGGAAGCCATAGATTACAGAAAATATGTCAATAGTTTTTAGAATGTTTAAATCTCATGGTTGGGAAGTTTCCATATGTTCTCTGAGACATTATTATTATTATTATTATTATTATTATTATTATCATTATTATTGTTATTATTATTGTTGTTGTTATTGTTTTGTTATTATTATTATCATTATTATTATCACTTGCTAAGCCATAACCCTGGTTGGGAAAGCAGGATGCTATAACCGCATGGGCTCCAACAGGGAAAAAAATAGCCCAGTGAGGAAAGGAAATAAGGGAATAAATTACAAGAGAAGTTTAAGAACAACCATAACATTAAAATAAATCTTTAATATATAAACTATAAAAACTTGAAAAGAACAAGAGCACAAAAGCTTCAAAATAGCAAGAGGAAGGAAAACAAGATAGAAAAGTGTTTCCGAGTGTACCCCCAAGCAAGAGATCTCTAACCCAAGACAGTGGAAGACTTATCTCTTGCAAGAAATGGAAGCCTTGGTTTTTAAGTGTTATCTTTTTAAGCTAAGAAGAAAATAACTTCAACACTGCACTTCGATAACTGCAACGAGTGAAACCTTGAATGTAGAGCTTCAATCGCTACAGTGGGGTATACTGATTGAAGACTAAATCATGGTATTAGAATTAATCTGAAAAATTCAATGAAACATCATCTTGAAAATAAATCATATTTTTAGTTGTGATTCACTACAAGACCACTTGGTAAGTGTGTAAATGTTTTGGAGGGTAAGCAGAATATACTTAGAATACAAATTGTACTTTCAGTATATTCTGTTTATTGTAACAATATATACAATCTAAAAAGCGTTCTACAAAACTATTACACAAGCTTGTTGTGTGTGTATGAGAGAGAGAGAGAGAGAGAGAGAGAGAGAGAGAGAGAGAGAGAGAGAGAGAGAGAGAGAGAGAGAGAGAGACTAAATACGAATGCGCTTTAGATGTTTCGTGCATTACACACATCTCTTTGAGTTACGCACACTAATTTCACAGAAACAGAACCCAGGCGATCTAAAAGGGAAAGTGAGGAGGAAACGCAGTCAACCTTTTCTTACCTTGGGGTTCTTGGTGCTTGTCGTGACTTGCAAATGGCGACCCCGGGGAGAGTGGTGTGCCACGCTCATCAAAGAGGCGAAGGACTTCGATCCCATGGAGTCCTTCAGCTCTGCTTCCAACCGAAGCGACGTCACTTCCACTTCCACCTCCACGTCAGCTGTTGAATATTTTATGTTTAAGGGGAGAATTAAAAAAATAGAATGCATAAAAAATAACGAATATATTAAATGGCACCGAAATGAGAGAGAGAGAGAGAGAGAGAGAGAGAGAGAGAGAGGAGAGAGAGAGAGAGAGAGAGAGAAGTTCTCATTTCGCTATTAATCCTCCAGTTACAGATGAACTGGCGACGAATAATTTTTCTTTTATTAAACGAAATAAAAAAAAAGATAAATGTACACACATTCCGACACACACACAAGCGAGTGCAGACAGGAGCAAAGGCCTATAAAACAAGGGAGACTAATCCAGATGTGAGAGGGGAAAAATCCTGCCCTCCCAACCTACTACAACAAATATCATCAAACTAAACTTCAAAGGGAGACAGCCCGCGCTCCAATCTGTGAGGGACATAAAATTCCCACTGGGTCAAAATTTAACACTACACTAGCAACTCGGTTACAGGATAAAATGCTGAACTGCAGGACGCAAAGGATTGGTGTAGGAGGTGCAAAGCGATGGTGGGATTGGGAAGCAGTAGATAGGGGATTGGGCATTGGTAGAGGAGTACTAGTACCACAGGGAGGGATCAGTTGGATGAGAGAGAGAGAGAGAGAGAGAGAGAGAGAGAGAGAGAGAGAGAGAGAGAGAGAGAGTCGGGGAGGGGGGATGACTGGGATCTTGGTTCACAGCTAGAGTTTTAAAGTTTCATAGGCTTCTTTACATCCTCTGCAGCGTCCGTTAAATGTGCAGCTTCCAAAAAATCCCGTTTCAAAGGACCTTACATATATACAAGAGATTAAAATCCTTTCACGGCAAAATACATGAAAGCGGCGCTTTCAACTTGCTCAGCTAAACCCTTTGGCGATTACCTATTTCTGTAACAAGACATTTAGAATGTCGTTCCGCTCGTTTTGCTTATGTCGTGTCTGTTCTTGGAATACGAAAATAGGAGTTTGTGACGTTTAACTGATATCGACAACAAGTGCTGATAGCCTTCTATGGCGTTAACGAGCACAGTAGAGTTTAATCGAGATTGAAATTCCAGTCGTTAAAAAAAAGCCCGAGGGGATGTTAAATTGAGGTTATACGACCAGTTGGCGCTTTAAAAAAAACATTTCAAAGTAAAAATATAACCTGAATTATTCGGAAAACTAGCCATGAGTTTTGATTGACACAATAGCTTTAAAGTGCTTTTATCCTCAAAGCAAGAGCTCTCCCGAGCCACGAACGTCACACAATGCTTATTCACTTTAAACAAAATACAGGGAAATGCTATATTTGTTATTTCTGAGGAAAAAATTCGCATCACCAAAACCACATTTTCATCAGATCTCTAGGATTCCTAAAGTTTAACATGGGCGGCGGAGATTACTCAATGAACCTTGGCTTGGCAGGTGTAACCTTTTGATCTTGGTTTAATAATAACCCAACTCTAAATTTTAGTTCTTGGCTTAGCTGGCTCTACTGAATATGCTTTATGTTTCTTGGTTTCTAGAAACTCGAAGGCTGCATCCGCACACATGCTAGACAGGGATGAAGTTTGAATTTGAAATACAGTGATTGCAATTAAATTGTCCCAGTTAACGAGCTCAGATCATTCTTTGAATTCTCATTGCAACCAGCGGATTCTAAATTAGAGCTTTAGTTCGCTCCAGCGTGGTCTTATCAAATCACAATTTCTTGGTTTAGCGAGGTCCATATAGACAATCCGAATGGATTTTGGTTTTATGGCATCCATAGAGTCTACTCTATAGATTTTGGTTTTTAATCAAAGTACAAGATTCCATGGCCCTTTCAAAAGTTTTTATCTTTATAATTTATCTATTTCCTTATTTCCTTTCCTCACTGGGCTATTTTTCCCTGTTAGAGCCCTAGGGCTTATAGCATCCTGCTTTTTCAACTAGCAGCTTAGCTAGTAATAATAATAATAATAATAATAATAATAATAATAATAATAATAATAATAATAATAATAATAATAGTGCCTACGTCTCCCGTGAAGTGTATATCACAAATGTCAGCAGGTAACAATATCCGTAAATTATTATTAAACTTAAATTTTATTTGCAATAATGATATATGTATATTTTTATAGGTGAATTATTGGATGTTCTATTATATATTAACGAGATTAATAATGACCCTTAAACAACTATAATTCAAGAAAAAAACTTCCTCCTTCAGCAAAAACTCTAGCTTAGCTAACACTTCTATAAGTGTTATGATTGATAAAGCCGACGTTATGCGTAGACTTTGTATAACATGAAACAAAAAGTCGACCACGTCACTTTACTGTATACGTAAATAATTATTCATTATCCTTTGGTGAAAAAAACATCAAATGTTTGAAGTTCTGGAATATTCATAATACCATTACATGGTTGGATATACAGTAAATCATATTACATTACGTCACTTTCAAATGGTAAATAAAATATGTAGTGTTTAGTATCGCTACTGTATACATCGGTGAATAACTTTTTATTTCAAATTAATTATTTCATAAATATAGTATCGAAGCCGGTGAGGAAAAATGGTACAGAAGAGATGTAAATGGAAAATAACGGTGTTAGCGAACGCCAAAAACAGACACAATAAAGAAAAGAATGAAAGAGAAGCTGCGATGTGGAGAATGAATACTAAGCTATCAAAATCACAGACTATAAAAGTACTTTTAACCTGTAGAAAGCATACCAGGATTATCAAAGTTAATATTCTTTGCAAGGAACTTTCAATAAAGAAACGAGACTATCAAAAGGAACTGCATTTTTAAAGTGATATATAAGTTATCTAAAGTGACGACCTCAAAGATAACAGTCAGCTCTTAAAGGGGAATTGCTGACTAACAAGGTACTGTGACATCAAAGGGGTATACAGGATCTCCAGATCGACGCAGGAAATAGCATGAGTTAAATTGCTATACAAAATAAAATTGTGATATCACATAGATAAAATACAACTGTTGGTTTAATGAGGAAAGTGTAAGCGAACAGAGGAAACTGTGGTGACCTTACAGATATGAAAGGGAAATACAGGATGGGAGGATAAAACGGGGCTTTTATAGTGCGAACTCCATGCTGATATAAATTGCGACATAATAGTAAATATGAATTGAGCCATTAAA
The DNA here is from genome assembly GCF_036898095.1 of Palaemon carinicauda. Lineage (NCBI taxonomy): Eukaryota > Metazoa > Arthropoda > Malacostraca > Decapoda > Palaemonidae > Palaemon > Palaemon carinicauda. The sequence continues at coordinate 255,752,461 of NC_090725.1, read as the reverse complement.
ACAGAACTGTGGCATGGTGAGGAAGAAAAGAATTATTACGTAATAAAAAATAAAATTAAACCAGTCTAGAACATGGAATTACGGCATCGTTAGTTAGAAGAATTAACATATACGATTTTCAGGCAAATTGCAAACTGACCAAGGGAATTGGACGTCATAGAAGTGAAAGATTATTTAGGACTACTCCAGGAACCAGGACATGAAATAGGTGAAAGGTACTTCAGACCAAGTGTTCCTTGACTAAAAATTTCAAAAAGATATGTCAGAAGCAACAGCTATCAAAGCAGGCTTAAAAAGTATGATTTCAGAAGAGTTACTAAAGGGCCAGGAATTTTTTGGTAATTTATAATGCTATGAAAATTATAAACATTCAGTGTGTTTTCCTTAAAAAAAACAAAAGAATTTCTTAACAATAGGTCTTCCTAAATTCTATGATTATCTAAATTATAAAAATATAATGGACATCTTAGAAATATTGCTGCAATTTCGGAATCTCCACCCATACCATACTTTTTTTCAAGAAAAAAAAATAATAATAATAATAGTAGGACATTTCTACACCTGAATTTTTAACATGATTGATATTTTCAATCTTAAATAATTCAAATGCAAATGTATCATAAAAAGGAAAAGGCACAGATGTAATGCAACAGGGTGATTTTTCAGTCTTAAGGAAAAGAATCAAACCTTTACGCAAATGGAATAGAATTCAACTTAGCAAATACTGATATTTCTTTAACTAATGTTGAGTTGAAAAGTACGGCGTTGCAACAACATTATGGTTTTATTTGCTGCCTATTTTCCATATTTTTGAAGTTACTAAACAGGATATAAAGATAAGAATGAGAATAAGGATAGGAGTATGAGCAACATTCATTTCTGCATGTGGAGTTCTAACAATAAGGGGCCGAGACGATAACCTCAAGGCTCCTCCATCGCTTCCTCTTTTACTTACAAAGCTCAACATGGAGATCGATCTCGGCCATCCAAACGGCGTACATGTTGTGAGTCATCTTGACAGTTCGGGAGAGCAGCTTCCTTCTCTCTCCATTCACGAGTGCCACTTCGGGAGTCACGAGCAGACGGTGCCGGGCAAGCCGCCACTCAGGCACACGCGAGCCGTCGTGTTCTTGGGCCGTCAGCTGATGAAAGGAAGAGAGAGATCGAGTGATTTAAATACACAAATTTAGAAACTGACAGCCATTAATCAGTTTGAATTCTGACATTTTAACAACCTAAAGATGTCTTGGTACTAGGAAAAAAGTGACATATTAAATAAATATTTGAAAAATGAATACAATTTCAAGTTGGTCGTTGTCTTAATGACATAGAGGTAAACACAGAATAATTACATTAGGCAAATTGAAAATGACAAAAAGGCCCTACTTGCTTAAATTGTTTATGTACATCATAAATATGCAAAATTATCAAACGTACTTGAGGTACATATCTAAAAAATGTATACATGTGCCCTTTTGCCTCATGTAATAATAATAATAATAATAATAATAATAATAATAATAAAGTCGTGTAAAGCGCATGCAATGAGTCTTCATTTTCAAAACGGCAGTTTTAACAAGAAGAATTGACATGCCTGACAGTTGGATTACGACGAAAAAAAAAAAAATCTGAATCAACACAACAAAAACACTAGCTAAAATAATAAAACATAGCAAGGTAAAACATGACTAACTTACAAAAAACTTGAAGGGCATCGCTGAACGGAATACTTGAGGCGAATCCCCGAGGAATTTGAGTTTGAGCGTTGACCCGTAGATTCTAGTGGTGGCAAAACCCGTATGGGACGCGTCCCAGTAGGCATCCCCGACAGTGGCCGTCACCCGAACCTCGCTGCCCTCCGTCTGGCGCACAAGATCTTCGAAGTCGCTCATGCGGAACTTGAAGGGGAACACGCCGGCGAACTATCGTATGAGAGGGAGCAGATGAAGAACAGAAAATGAGAATGTGGTAAATGAGTGTCTTGGGACATAAAAAAAGGAGTATCAAGTAGATTACTCTGTTCTCTTTCACGGCGAAATTCAGTTTCATCAATAATTAGAGCAATGGTGGACTTTGAGACTGCTGAACCGTACCTAGTATTTCCTTCTTTTGTTTATGATGAAATAAAACAATATACTATATGCATATCTATATGGTTGTGTGTATGTTCGTGTGTGTGTGTGAGTATACTGTATACGAATGGTTAAGAAAAAGATATGTGAATTCTTCATAATATATTAATCTTTCCTAACATTCTGAATAACGCTAGTAATGGAGGGTAATAATGAGATATCTGTAATTAAAGGTATAATTAGTATGAGGGTAGTATCATATCACCTTTTTATGGATGAAGAATTTCCAATGCAAATAAGGGGCTTCATTCATTCGTTAACGTATGGAAGGAAACGTATGTGAAAATGTTCAAATGGGTCGTTAATATGGGATATAATGAACGCATATCGCACCAGAGAGAGAGAGAGAGAGAGAGAGAGAGAGAGAGAGAGAGAGAGAGAGAGAGAGAGAGAGAGAGAGAGAGATTAACATGGTATTTGTTTGATAAAATTCCTCCATGAGGGTAAATCAACACCGGCAAAACATGCAATGCATCCTGGTAAATGAAGTTGAATGATTTTGCGTAAAATCGGTAAAACATTTTAAAGGTCGAAATATTAATTTGTCTATCCAAACTATCCTCTATCAAATAAATTAGAAAGTATGAAATAAAACACAAAAGAATCTAAGAAAATCATGAAACACCTCCTATTGGAATAACTCTGAAAAGTAATCTCCATACATAAAATGAATCATATAAGTAACATCAAAAGGAACCTATCAAATCGTCCCACAAAGCAACGCTTGAAAAACGTTGAAATAAAACGCAATGCCAAAAAAAAAAAAAAAAAAAAAAAACATTGATCACCCAACAACGTAGAAGAGAGGCAACGAAAAATAAATGATGACTAAAGCAAACAACCAAAACTACCAATAAAGAAAATTATAATCTAACAGAGAGAGAGAGAGAGAGAGAGAGAGAGAGAGAGAGAGAGAGAGAGAGAGAGAGAGAGAGAGAGAGAGAAACTGGGGCATGATGGTAAAAACAAAGCTGTCTGGAAAAAAGGAGAGGGAAAGTAATTACGAATTCGATACAAAGAGTGGGAGGAGACGAAGAAAGGTTTGACGACAGAGGAAAAAAAAGAGAATGAAAGAAAACAAACGTAAATGGAAAAATAGCCAAATATCTAAAGGGTGCCGCGAAACAGGAAGAGACGGAATAAAATAAAAGAATAATAGTTGGAGACAATTAAAAATTATTGCAATGTAAACCAAAAATATATGTGAAATATAAGAGGGGCGAATATAACAAACACGAAAATTTATTTGAGAGAACAGATGTTCTAATCCAGATAATACTAAAGAAAATCAATATGAGATACAAAAGCACTGACGGTAATTGAATCAAGCTGAACGAAAACCATGGATAAAGATTTGGCAAAAATACTGCGTAAACTGTAAAATAAAATTATAGTTCCAGCAGGAACAGGAATAAAAACTTCAAAGTAAACAAACAAACTAACACAATCTAGTAAAGGGGAAAGGTAAATACGATGCTGGCAGCCTTGCCGAAACGAACGAATAAAACTTCCATTTCCCGAAGTACCAGGGAAGCAGAAATGAATGCCCGACGTAGAGAAAATGGCTATATGAAATACCGGGGTAAAATAAAATCAATAAGAAAGATATGACATCAGCGGTTGTTAAATTATGACCATCATGCCAATGCGAGACTTGCTAATTACAATACTAAATATTCACCCAAAAGTAAATGGTCATAAGATTCACAAGACATATCTACTTGTTAACAACACCACAAATTTGGGTAATCACACTGAAGAATATATAGAAATGCAACAGAAAACAATAAAAAATCAATAACATTTCATACAATTTAATTCTTTATTGAGCAATATTTTAGGGATTTATAAAGTTCTGTAAAGTGTGATAAGTTTGGAGAAAATTATGTTGTGTTTGAGAGAGAGAGAGAGAGAGAGAGAGAGAGAGAGAGAGAGAGAGAGAGAGAGAGAGAGAGAGAGAGGGGGAGGAGAGAGAGAGAGAGAGATGACCCCGCAAAATTGACCCGGTGGCCAGGCGAAGAGTAATGGCAACAATATTAGGTCCAGCGGTCAATACAAATGATGTCAATTGACAACAAAGTCAGGGGAAAACTTGATTATGAGGAACAGGCATGACAAAGAAACAGACACAGTTGCGTGTATAAGCACGGAATGACCCTTGCAAACGCAAGGGCATAAATAGACTTGAAAAAAAGTCTGCAACTCGAAAATAATGTGTGTATATATATATATATATATATATATATATATATATATATATATATATATATATATATATATATATATATATATACTGAAATGGAAGGGCAGACAATTTTAGTAAGGTACATGACAACACACATTCCTCATACCATTCAACAATCATTTCCTTATTTCATAACTTTACACATACATGAAATATCCTTTCTTTGACTTGTCTCATCACTTTATCAAGAAAATATTGAACAGCCAAAGATATGTAAGAAAGACTTGCTCCCGATGAAATTTTGCACCAAAACACGGTAAACTACCATTTACATATCCAATGATATCTTCTATTAACGTGTTTTTTTCCATTTTGTATGGGGTAGGCACGGTTGCCTTCTTTTTGAAGGGCTTTGCATTGGCTTTGACTGCCCTGTCTGACATCGCTTAGACTATGGAAGCGTATGTTCATGTGTTGTACCAGTCACCAAAATCCTTCCTCCCAGCAGCGAGGATCCTGGTGCGGTTAGGTCAACAGTTCGTTTCACTTCAATCACATGAGACTTAGTGTACCTTTCAACGACCTATCTTCTTTGAACGCTCTCCATATCATTTTAACGATTTTATTATATGCCTTTTCTATACTATCGATTTCACCTAGGATGTCACTTTCGTCTTTTACTATTTATTTCAACCATTTCATATAATTGTTTCATAACTAAGACCTGATCCACACAATCTCTTTAGTGCTTAGAATTACACTTTTCTTTCCTATCGCCTCTATTTTATATTTTCCACTCTTGATAGAAATTGTATTATACAGTTTCCTTGATACAGAGTACTTTATTCCTTACAGCTACCTATATCAACTATCATCTTCATATAACAGAACAATCATTTCTCCAACCCACACTTTCCCCTTTTCCGTATATAAAAACACCAGTCAGCCTATCACTCTAGCATCTCACTTGTAATCGAATCCTCTCTCCCTGTCTCACACTCTCGTCTTCTAAATAAATACTCAAGTCCATGCTATAAACAATTTCAAACTTACATAAACCGTTTCCCTTTTTTGTAATATTCATGCTACCTTCTCTTGAAAATCATAAATTCAACATCACTTCAAAATACTCACTCCATCGACTTAAGCCATAAAAATATTTGCTTCATAAAGCATATCTCCTTTTCCGTCTTATACTCTGATTATTGGCACTAGTTATTACCCTTTCCCTTTGCCCTTTCATCCATGTATAGCTACTTTTTATTCTCGATCCCCTTCTTACCTCTATTCTTAATAATTGCCTTAAATTCTTATACTGTATAGCTTTCTTCTACACAACTCTGTCCCTCCTACTGTATACTTGTGCATGACCGCTTCACAAGATATTGTACCTGAAATAATTTCTAAGCCTTTCATTTACACTTCTTACCCTTCGCTACCTACAAATTATTGCTACTGAACATACAGCATTTAGGTCAATGTTTCCATCCCTTAATTTATAACACGAACTCGCATCTATAACTACTACGTTATAACCAAATAGTGTTCAGAAGTAGAACTTACTTTTTCATCTTCTCTGTATTGAAACACGATCCAACAAATCCTTTCAACAATGTCTATTTTTTTTTTTAAATGGATACCTTCTTCAGTAGAAACCAAACAAACTCATTTTGGAAAGTTTTCCGCAACATTTCATCTTCCTATTTTATTTGCTTTAGGGTTAGGGATTTTCTCTCTCTCTCTCTCTCTCTCTCTCTCTCTCTCTCTCTCTCTCTCTCTATATATATATACATATATATATATATATATATATATATACATATACACACATATATATAATATATATATAAACTATATATATATATATATATATACGTATATAAATATATTACTAAGCTACAACCCTAGTTGGAAAAGCAGGATGTTAGGCCCAAGGGCGGCAACAGGGAAAAATAGCCCAGTGACGAAAGGAAATAAGGAAATAAATAAACTATATGAAAAGTAACAAACAATTAGAATCAAATATTTTAAGAACAGTAACAACAATAAAACAGATCTTTCTTATATAAACTATAAAAAGAAACATATCAGACTGTTCAACATAAAACACCTGCTGTAAGTTTGAACTTTTGAAATTCTACCGATTCAAGTACCCGTTTAGGAAGATTATTCTACAACTTGGTCATATCTGGAATAAAATTTCTAGAATACTATGCAGTATTAAGCCTCATGATGGAGAAGGCCTGACTATTAGAATTAACTGCATACTTAGTATTACGAACATTGGTACTGTCCGGGAAGATCTGAATGTAAAGGATGCATAACGAAATAATTGAACGACGGTGCCAGAGATAAATATCTAGATCAGATATAAGAAACTCATTGCCCCGTAAGTTCCTGTCCGACAAATTAAGAAGATAATCAGTATCTGAAGACCAGACAGGAGAACAATACTCGAAAGAAGGTTTAATAAAAGAATTAAAACACTTCAGAATAGATTGATCAGTGAATATATATATATATATATATATATATATATATAGTGTGTGTGTGTGTGCAAGTATGTATATACATCACATAGTTCCTTTCTAGACGTGTTTACATTCATGTGTACTGAAATGAATGTGAATTTCATATTCATGAGTATATGTTATCCACTCTTACAGTGCAGACTGGGGTAGAGAAATATTGAAGAAAAAAATGAAAGATCTTCATGAAACGTAATTAACAACAGTTGCAACACAGGCAATGAACAAAAATACCAAGTAATGAGGTCATAAATCAGACGAAGAAATTAATCAAGGAATGGTAGTGAAACGGCAAAGATAAAAAACTAAAATTAACAATTGTTTAAAGAATACAAGCAAAGGAATGGTAATGAAGAGAGAGAGAGAGAGAGAGAGAGAGAGAGAGAGAGAGAGGAGAGAGAGAGCAACTTGACAAAGATGACTTTCCAAATCACATATGATGAAGTAAAAGTCCTTATGTCAAGAAAGAAACTGGATGAATACAACTCCCCAAAATAATTAATTCTATTTCAATTCTCAGCTTCAATCTATAAAATAAAATTCCCCCTTCACTAATACATGCAGCTAATAATTTATTAATGGAAGTCTAACGTAAATTGTATACTCTCCATTTACATTCAACTCGTAAATAATGAAAATGTATGAGAAATTACAATACATCTCGTCATTCCAGTTGTGTAGGGTCCATACCATCATCAAATTCTATCATAAATAAATAAATACAAAATTATTAACCCCTGAGCCAAAAATAATTTTTGATCCGAGCTCAGTAATGTTGGAGGTTTGAGTTGGAAATTCCATTTCCATATTTTTTTCAAAGAGGATGAAAATAAAAGAGGTTTATCCTATTAAGGAACATTTTCTAAACTGGTATATCCGGACTTACGTACCTGCGCACTGTGAGTATACCTAGTTTATTAATATAAATAAATATATAACATTCACTATACAATAATTTGAATGTGCATTTAAGAAAAGAAAGCATATGTAAGCGAATAATCTAAATCTTATGGAATTACGATAATCTAAAAAACAAAGCAATTGGACTTCCCTTCCTATGTGAAAAGTGGTTTTTACCAATAAATATTACTGTATACACATGAAAACGTATTTCAGCGATAATTATTTGCAAATTGGTTAGTTATACGAGATAAATCTTCGAGTACATACTACAGAAAACATCAAAATAAAGTTACCATCATTTGACAGATCTAATGGAACAGCTGAAATCACAGATAGTTTGTTTTGAAAGACGATTTGCCTCGACTCAGTGATATAATTCAACTTCCAGTAATACTAAAATAATCTAGAATTACTTGTACCATTAGTGCTTTATTCTCAGTTAACTTATCGAACTTATCTGTCCCATGACAAATTAGAAGAAAAATATGAATGCATTCCATCAAAGCTAAACTTATAATACTGAAAATGACGCGAAGACTTAATAAAGATCAAAGAAAAGCATCGAACTTAATTTATTAATATTCTGCAAAGAGGAAAGAATTACAAGTCTACTTTTCTTTTGCCTCTAATCAAGATTACGTTCCCCTTTCTAGATCCGAAGTGCCGTAACAGGACTTCATTGCAAGTAGCTGCTATCAGTCTCATTTGAAAGACGTTGAAAATATAGGTTGAAAGGTTTGAATTTCCAGCAAGTATTTACAACACCATTGTTGCTCTTATAAGTACCAGCATACTTTAAAAATTAAATAAAAAATCAAGTCCATATTTGATAATAGAAATGATACAGCTGCAACAATAATGACGGCAAAACTACATGGTTAAAGATTTGAATCCAAGAGGCCATGTATCATCAGAATGCGCCCTTGTTATATCCACAAGATCCATGTTATTAAAGGCTACCCATTGTCAACAGTGCTTGCCTACGTTTTGGCTGTGCATTACTAAACGGCTGGCAAACCCCAAGACTGTGTTCCTTTCAATTCCCTTGCTTTTAATCTAAATTACATCCCAACAACTGATACAAAACGAAACTGAAACTGGAACACTGACTGACAAGGAAATCCCTGACCAATGGTTCAGAAACACGTACATTGTCATGCAAATGAATGAAGGGAATGCCTTGGTTTTGTTCGTAGCAAAATAGGGGTTTTAGTAAGCTTACAATAGCTAACAGGTGTAGCATAGTCAACGTGGAGCTTCAGTGGCCACGTCTAACGAAGAATTTTATTATTTTAGTAATTCATAAATATCGTTTTAAACTTGCTCTACACTTTCTTCAAAAATCAATTACATTTTCTATCTTTCTATTAACATCTAAAAATTACTACCTAGGCAATTTTAGGTAAAATATTTCTTCCCGATTATCAAAATGCATTATCATTAATGAGAATACTATTATGTAAGCACAAGCATTACCCAATGAAGAAGCAAATAAAAATATAATTGTTAAAATGTGATATTACGATGGAGAATGACAATGATTACATCAAACTTAAGGATGAAATAATCTAGAATATAATAATGCTAACAGGCAACTAATCTCAGTGAGATATTATCAGGAAATCATAAGAATTCCAAAATATCTATGTGGTTAATTGATGCTAAGTAATGAAACGTCGTAATTATGAATGGTAACTTAGCACACTAATACCCATTCAATGCAACACATATAAGATATATAAAATTTTATCAAAGGAGAATCTGTAACTAAATCCCTGCGCCTTCCACGTTTCTTCTGGTAATACTAATTTTATCAAGTATAGTGCAAAGTTTTATTAAAACTATGCTAATTGTACGAGGCGTTAAGTTTCTCTGCCAAGGAGAAATTAAATTACCTTTACATGTTATCGAACACTAATTACATCTTTCTTTGTGTAATTTTCCAAATTAATTACAATATTATCATACCCCTACATAAAAATAAGGGACATGTGGAGGATATACAGTATATATATATATATATATATATATATATATATATATATATATATATATATATATATATATATATATATATATAAGTTAAATTTTGTTATAGTAACTATTGCGAAAAAGAGTATAGTCTGGAGAAAATAAGGCGGTTTATTGTTATATTGTCATACGAACATATACAGTTATGAAAAAAGGCTTTCATTTCTAAAGTGTTAGGATTAAACACTGTCGTTCCATTTGTTCTTATCATGGAAAACAATTAACTTAATGGAGGAGAAATATAACTACGTGCCTCACTTTGGATAAGAAACTAAAATGTTTTCAGGATCAGTAATATTGTTTCTAGCACATAATTACACATCGCGATAAACTATAAACCTATATAAAAGCGTAACAAGTCGAATATCAAAGCAACATGAAATATAATAACATTTACACATTCCTTACGTAGGAGTCTCTGCAACTGCGCTGCAAACGAAAGTAAAACACGAACCCTTTTAGAATTTCAAGCTAAAAATAGAAACGCTCTTGCAAAGAAAGAGTGAGTGGGTGTATTTCCCAAACTTACAAAACTAGTCATTTATCAGGTTTGCCTAAAATATTGAAAACAGTAACCTTATTTTCTTCCCATGATTGAATCTACAAATAAAATAAGAAAATACCCTCTCGTATAAAGTAATAGGGTATAAGAAAGAATAAGCAAATGATATTGCAGACCTGAGTTATGAAGTTTCAATCAAGGCGAGCTTACTTAACAAAAAGCACGTGAATTAACAAATGCAGCAAAACAAAGCTGATGACTCGTATACATCACTTTTACATATTCGAAATCTTTATGATTTGCTGTTATCTACAAGCATATATATATATATATATATATATATATATATATATATATATATATATATATATATATTCACACACACACACACACACACACATATATATATATATATATATATATATATATATATATATATATATATATATATATATCGTAATGAACGAGATAAATGTATTCCATAGCTTAACAATCTTATAAAGTATTAATCTCAGGTAAAACTGTTACGACGCCGTAGAAGGCCACCATTCCAAGAAAAATAAGTCCTTTTATCTTTGTACATTGAAAGAACGAATGTTATGGATCACAAACTTCACAAGAAAGGCCATGAATTCTCTTAAATCCTTAGGGATTAATGTTCCTATAATGTCGTATCGTCTGAGAGAGAGAGAGAGAGAGAGAGAGAGAGAGAGAGAGAGAGAGAGAGAGAGAGAGAGAGAGAGAGAGAGAGAGAGAGAGAGAGAGAGGTATTTATAAGATTTACGATCAAGTGACAGTTTTTATAACGCTATCTGACAAGGAAACAGAGAATACTGGAACGCTGGTGTTTCTACTACTACAAGATATTTTTAGAATTCAGACTCAAGTAGCAGGCAGTGAATACAGTATTAGGATTGACAGAATAGTTAGAATACGTTACACTTGTCTTTCTAAAGAGGCTTCCACTGATCCTTTCAGGGCCTTTCATTTTTACTGCCATTCGAACGGCCTTTTTGAAGATTTTCTGGAATTGGCTTCAGAGAAAGGGACCAGGAGGAATTTAATTGGGTCCCGAGGGGATGGCCAAATACACACACACACACACACACACACACACACACACACGGAGCAGGTTTTATGGGATTTTGAATATACAGTTTCTTTCCCTATTACAATCGTGTCATGAAAATTTCGACTTGATAGACGATTTCCAAGACCATTAATCCCTCGTTTCGTTCTATTATTATCTCTGTTGCATTTCAGCCAGATCCATGAGGGAGATACAATGGCCATTTCGTCGTTTATCGCATACAACAAAATAATGTGAAAACAATAAAAAACGAAACAGGGAGGCGACAATGCAAATAGCGTCAATCTTAAACTAAGGAGTAACACAATGAAAATAACTTATCTACACAAGAATAAAAAAAAAAACTACAACAAAAATAACTAATACACAGTCTTTGACAAGGTACGGAAAACTACACACGGCTTGACAGAACCAACGAATCTCGAATACAGAAACGTCAGTCATGGCTTGACTAGAAGGTGACTCAGGATATGCTGACTTTGCTTTTAAGAGAAACATAGAAGTTCCAAAAAGAGAAAGAATGTCTGTAGCATTCTAAGGGAAAAATGCTGAGCATTCTAAAAAGGTCACAAAACAAACGACATAATACACTGTGTCTATCTCGTTTCTCCATACAAAACAATCTCTCTCTCTCTCTCTCTCTCTCTCTCTCTCTCTCTCTCTCTCTCTCTCTCTCTCTCTCTCTCTCTCTCTCTATTTATATATATATATATATATATATATATATATATATATATATACATATATATATACATATACATATATGTATATATATATATACTGTATATATACACACATACATATATGTATATATACACATATATACATATAAATACACATACATATATATATATATATATTGTGTATGTGTGTATATATATATATATATATATATATATATATATATATATATATATATATAATTTAGTTTGTGAGAAAAAGTGAAATAGAAATCTAATAGAAGTTTAGCTTGTGTAATAACTAGGTTATATAATTTTGAAGTAGAGAGATTGAAAATAGCAGGTTGATGACATGAAGTGTTAAATTTGAATAGGTTCTATAGTAGGGAGGGAGACATAGACAAAAAAAAAAGGTCAGCACCAAAGAAACGTAGTATAAAGACACAAAATGATTCTCAGATTTATTTTCCTCTTTTTTTAGTGATTGGTGAGGTCTCTTACCAGAACCTGAAGCCAGGGACAGCGTCCTGGAAAGGATTTATTCATAATATTGAGTACAAGATATTCTAATCCATAACGGCAACGAGAGGTCTTAAAGTTGGTACAAGCCTAGGTTTTAGACAGGGGATGTCATTTCTTAATATCCCTCGTAATTAAAGTGGAAATACATAGGAAAGATTAGCTTTATATAAGTAGTAGGTTGGCCAGGACACCAGCCACCCGTTGAGATACTACCACTAAAGAGTTATGGCGTCTTTTGACTGGCCAGACAGTACTACATTGGATCCTTCTCTCTGGTTACGGTTCATTTTCCCTTTGCCTACACATACACTGAATAGTCTGGCATATTATTTACATATTCTCTTCTTTCCTCATACACCTGACAACACTGAGATTACTAAACACTTCTTCTTCCTCCAAGGGGTTAACTACTGCACTGTAATTGTTCAGTGGCCACTTTCCCCTTTCTAAGGGTATAAGAGACTTTAGCTATGGTAAGCAGCTCTACTAGGAGAAGGACACTCCAAAATCAAACCATTGTTCTCTAGTCTTAGGTAGTGCCATAGCCTCTTGCTTGAGGGTACACTCGGGCACACTATTCTATCTTATTTCTCTTCCTCTTGTTTTGTTAAAGTTTATATAGTTTATATATGAGATATTTATTTTAATGTTACTCTGCTTCAAGTATTTTATTTTTCCTTGTTTCCTTTTCTCACTGGGCTATTTTCCCTGTTGGAGTCCCTGGGCTTATAGCATCCTGCTTTTTCAACTAGGGTTGTAGCTTAGCAAGTAATAATAATAATAATAATAATAATAATATATAGTACAGCTTGACTCTGGAATTGTTCCAAAATATACCTCATACTACTTGTACAGGAACGCAAAGTCTGTCCCCCATTGACCTTTGTATCAATATTACCTAAAATGTGAGCCTTTGCAAATCACATAAGACTTTTTATGGAATAATTTACTGAACAAAAGTTGTTCCGAGTCAAATTCTCTCAAGTAAGACTAGTCTTTGTTCACTATTCTCATTCTGAAAAATGAACAGAAAATTGTGAGGGATATTAAGAAATGATTTTCCAGGATTGCGCAATTTAAGACATCTCCTTTCCGTTATGAATGAAATTGTTTTTAAATAACTATTCAAATATCTGATACTCAGTATTATGAATAAACTTTTTACAGCTCTCTGACTACGGAAGAAAATAACGACAGTAATACTTAATGGAAAAGCAAGATTGCAAAAACAAAATTGAAGAGGAAATTAAAAGTGCGTTGAGCTAATACTTTTTAGCATATGAAGTCTTTTCGCCATTTAATGTAAAATTCTTTTCACCACCATGTCAATTTGATATTACTCGTTTCATTGTATCTATTAAATCTTGAATACACGTCTCTTTTACTGCCAACGTTTTAGTCTAGATAATTGCGACGTAGCCTCTCAATATTAGTTGAATTTGTCCACCGAATAGCTCCGCTATAAGGGAGAAAGAAGCTGTTCCTCTATTTCAGGACTCATAACATCAATTGTAATATATGAGGTGAGTATTTCCCAATTTACCCTCTAAAAAATTTAATTCTTAAATAGCCGTGGAGGTAGCAGGTTATTATTATTATTATTTATTATTTACAAAGCTACAACCCTAGTTGGAAAAGCAAGATGCTATAAGTCCAAGGGCTCCAACAGGGAAAATAGGCCAACGAGGAAAGGAAATAAGGAAAAACTAGAAAATAAGTTTAAGAACAATAATAACAGTAAAATAAATCTTTCATTTATAAACTATAAAAGCTTGAAAATAACAAGAGACTAAAAACTATAAAATAACAAGAGGAAAAGAAACAAGATAGAATAGTGTGCCCGAGGTGGAAGGAAATAGTCGGGAGTGGTCAAGCGAAATAGAACTACAACGTTACGAAGAATTAATTCCTGTAACTCTGAAGATCCCTTCCGCTAAAGTATAGCATTTATTTGTTATTCAACTACTCAGCTCTTTCTTTCGTTTTCTTGGCTGTTCTACAAAAATCACACCCCCAGATAAGGATAGGCAAAGCGGATTAAGAGAAAAAAGCCCACAGTAGTGCAACCTATTTCGATTTTCCTTACATTTACTTCTGTGTGAACACGATTTTGCGATTCCCTGTACTTGCTGGAACTTATCCCTCAAAAGAATCCAATTACCAAAGGAAGAGGCTGAAAAGAATCGAGGTTTTCATGAAGACAATAGATGTAGGAGGAGGAGGAGGAGGAGGAGGAGGAGGAGGAGGAGGAGGAGGAGGAGGAGGGGGAGGAGGAGGAATTATCCGAGTTCAGCTAGCCTTCTTATAGAAATTTTTTATGATACGAATTTATATTCACACTTTTTGGTTTTTCAGTCTTTTTTATTTCCAGTAATTAATCTAAAAAAAAGGGAATGTTTTGTATAAAGATAAAACACTGGGTATTTCAGTAACAAGAGGTTAATCCAAGTGTTTCTGTACAGCTCAGAATAAGAGAGAGAGAGAGAGAGAGAGAGAGAGAGAGAGAGAGAGAGAGAGAGAGAGAGAGAGAGAGAGAGAGAGAGAGAGAGAGAATTACTACCGAGGCTGAGAGATACCTTCGTTGAACAATAAAAATGCTTGCATAATCAAAATTTTCCATGTACCATAGGGATGAATATATATATATATATATATATATATATATATATATATATATATATATATATATATATATATATATACACACACATACACACACTAGTCTAAGTATTTCTGGTTTCCGAGTGAACCTCTCGGGTACCTCTTTTCACCAGGGTATGACTACTCCTTTTTCCCCCACCCGAGGGACGGACAGATGCCAAGTAGTCATATGTTTAGTAATGCCGCTCAGCGTGAGAGGAAAGAAACACACATACACACACACACACTCGTACATATATATGAAAACAATTTCATATTTGGGCGGAGGAACGCAGGGTGGGGGTCTCTAGATATAAACAGAACTTAAGTACCATTAACCTGCATACTTTGTAATTCCAAAATCATGGATGAATGGCCTGTGCAAAGAACTCTCCATGACATTAACCGCTTCATATACAGACACAAAATCCTAAGTTATTGCATCGTTTCGCTTAAACAATGAACCAACCACCAACATCGAGCAAACACTCCTCTTGGATATTGAGAATCTGATCTCTCAGTCTCTCTATCTCTTCCTTAGTACGTAACTATTCAAATTTAACATCAAATTTCACTTCAAAAATACATTGCCTATCCTCTCTCCCTTAGAAACTAACTATTTAAATTCAACATTGAATTTCATCTCAAAAATATATTATCTATGTTCTACATAAGCTAGACAATCATTAGCTCATTGTATTCTTACATACGTTTAAACATTTACAATGTTAATATTTCTGTTGCTTCATCTGTCGTGATTTACCCCTTTCTCTTTGTTAATTACATCCCTTATACTCACTATCCAATACCAAGATTGATCCAACTTCTTCCATTCTCCTAACATCCCTATCAACAGTCATTGCAATATCTTGCTGGTTTCCTTTTAGCCTCCAAACATTACTCTTGCTTGCATTTCTCTTCTTACAAAATTTTATGATTTTCAACAGTATCCGCAGCTTCACTTAACTGCCACCAATAAAAGCGTTTTCCCTACAAAAATTAGCTGCTCCATTCTCAATTCATAACCGAATTTCTTATTCCTAAAATTTCCAACTAAACCTCTAACTTTTTCCATGACTTAGTTCATTACTCCATCGATCGAGATATTGAACAACCATTAGAATAAAACATCTAGTATCGAACAAATATTTAATTGTTCTTATAAAATTGTCTTCTACATAATGCAAACTCAACTCTATCTTGGCTGTATCTCTTGATAATATTTCAGGGTCGGATTTTACTTTTACTCTCAAAGTTGTCACACCATTATGAATCATCACAGACTCTTTCTCAAATCGTCATCTTCTTTGTTAAATCCCCTATTACTATTCATCGTTATGTATTACTTTCCAATTTCTTTCTTCATTTTATACTATGAAATATAAAGATCATAAGATTGTATGTTATCATTATTAATATTATTACCAGCCAAGCTAAAACACAAGTTGGAAAAGCAAGATGCTAGAAGCCCAAGGGCTCAAACAGGGAAACATAGCCCAGTGAGGAAAGGAAATAAGGAAATAAATAAATGATGAGAACAAATTAACAATAAATCATTCTAAACACAGCAATACCGTCAAAATAGATATGTCATGTATAAACTTTTAACAACGTCAAAACAGATATGTCATATATAAACTATAAAAAGACTCATGTTAGCCTAGTCAACATAAAAATATTTGCTCCAACTTTAAACTTTTGAAGTTCTACTGATTCAACTACCCGATTACGAAGATCATTCCACAACTTGGTAACAGCAGGAATAAAACTTCTAGAATACTGTGTAGTATTGACCCTCATGATGGAGAAGGCCTGGCTATTAGAATTAACTGCCAGCCTAGTATTACGAACACGATATAATTGTCCAGGGAGATCTATGTAAAGGATGGTCAGAGTTATGAAATATCATATGCAACATGCACAATGAACTAATTGAATGACAGTGCCGGAGATTAATATCTAGATCAGGAATAAGAAATTTAATAAACCGCAAGTTTCTGTCCAACAAATTAAGATGAGAATCAGCAGCTGAACACCGGACAGGTGAACAATACTCAAAAAAAGGTAGAATGAAAGAATCAAAACCCTTCTTCAGAATAGATTGATCACCGAAAATCTTAAAAGACTTTCTCAATAAGTCAATTTTTTTTTTTGTGCAATTGAAGAAGACACAGACTTAATGTGTTTCTCAAAAGTAAATATGCTGTCGAGAATCAAACAGAAAATTTTAAATGAGTCATACAAATTTAAAGAAACATTATCAATACTGATATCCGGATGTTGAGGAGCCACCGTCCTTGAAGTACTTACATTCATACTTGAGTTTTGTTAGGATTCAACTTCATACCCCATAATTTGCACCATGCACTAATTTTAGCTAAATCTCTATTAAGGGATTCACCAACCCCAGATCTACATTCAGGGGATGGAATTGATGCAGAGTAGCATCATCTGCATATGCAACAAGTTTGTTTTCTAGGCCAAACCACATGTCATGTGTATATAGTATGAAAAGTAATGGGCCAAGAACACTAACCTGTGGATCACCGGATATCACATTCCTATACTCACTATGGTGCCCATCAACAACAACTCTTTGAGATCTATAACCTAAAAAATCAATAATAATGCTAAGAAACGACCCACCCACTCCTAACTGTTTGAGTTTGAAAACAAGGGCCTCATGATTAACAAGGTCAAAGGGAGCACTAAATTCAAGGCCAATCATACGAACTTCCTGACCACAATCAAGGGAT